>NC_134373.1:38208698-38360145 GCF_035582795.1 Mycteria americana
TTACTGGAAATTATTTGTATCAGAAATAAGCATGGAAGGAGGCTACAGTAAGTCTAATACACCCAACAGCAAGAAATCCTGCAGCATTTATACTTCCTGCAAGAATAATTTCTGGGTCTTTGTCACATGCTGTTTCCCACATCTGGCCATGGCATGCAGCTCAGCTTGTCAGTGGACGTTGCTATTTCTAGGTTTCTGCTTTGCAGGCTTGATGTGTGCAACTGCATGTGACCTAGCAACAGATCTGTAAGAGCAAATCGTATCAACCCTGATGGGAATCAAATTAATATATCTTTTACGGGGCGCAGCTGCTGTACTGGTGCTTGCTCCCTGCACAGAAATGCTATGAAAAATGTTCCCCGTTTCCCTACTCATGTACATCCATGCAAGGCAGTAATTTTTTATTATGTATCTATTTAGCTATGTCTTACATAGAAAGCAGCCTGGAAAAGCATCAGTAAACATTAATAACAGAAATAAGGAAGAATTACGTGGTGGGGGCTTACCAAGCATGTTCTGGTATGTACCAAAGAAGCCATGGCTGGGAGCCGCACACGCTTTCGTCTCCGTACGACCTCTCCGTTCGCTGTATTAACCGGCTGCCCAGTAGATGGTGGTGTTATTTCAACTACTTTGCTCTGCGCTCCTTGGGAAGCAGCCAGGCTGCACAGAACAACCATGGGAAAAGTTGCTTTAGGATTTCGCAGCTCCCAGAATTGCACTTACAGGTTATTTCCTGCAGCATCCTGATATTCCTTCTTGTAGAAATAAATGTTACTAATATACATGTTAAGCTAAACATTCTTACAATTGTCTTGATGAAAATGCTGGTGACAGGAGGAAGGGCCCCTTCTCACAAGCAGGAAGAAATATTTCTTTGAAGGATCTCTTTTCCAGAAATTTCAGTCTGCTACAAGCTGCACTCCACCCTGGTCCGGTAGTGTAATTACCTCCTTCTGGGATTTCCAATCTTCTCCACAGCTTATGTGGGATAACCTAATTACTCATGCTCTTTACCAGTAATACCCTGTTCCTTTCTTTTTCAGTTCTTGTAACATTTTTATTCTTCTTTGTTCCTGTCCCCTCCTGAGCAGATACTTCATTAGATTTGCTGACTCTCTTGCATCTCTTTTTTGCAGCCTGTATTGTGTCCTTTGCCTTCGCAAGCTACTGACCACATCTAGAAATGCAGCAGCAGCTCAGCTCCTGGCTGTTTGTCTGTCATGGAGTAAGATCCCACAAAGGAGTAGTAAACCCCATCTCAGATTTGATGGTGTTTCCCGCTTTGGACTGGAGCTAGAGAGGGGGAATAGTGTTTTTAGGGTGGAGTCTCTCTCTACAAGCACTAAATCAAGTTGTACTTAATCTTTTTGCTTACTTTAAAAACTATTATAGCCATTGCAACGTGACGTGGTCAGTTACCAGCTGGAAATGGTCATCCAAAGGCAGTCTGAGAAATTTGTTTGCTCAACTGATGATATTCAATCAATTACGGTCTGACACAATATCTGGAGATTAGCTTATATTTGAGGTATGACATGTTTCAGTGCATACTTTTTGAGTTGGTCCATGTATTTAGTTAGCTGGCATGTATCTTCATGAATACTTTATATGAACTCAAAGTCTGAAACATCATGCAAGCAATTTTTCTGATGCCAGCAAGAGTGGAAATTTGTAATACTTGTTTAGGTCTGTGTTTCTATATTATAATGCTAAGAAAACAATAACTGATTATAAATATTATATAATAACTAGTAAAGTTTAGGACCAAACCTGTTTCTTGGATATGGCAAAACCTTTAACAAGACCTAGGAGTCCAAGCAACTTTTGACATGAATGCCCTTAATGACCTACAGTAAAGTAGAGTTCAACACAGGCATATATCTATGTCAACATGCTTTGGATAATACTGTTTTTTTCCACTCTTTGATCATCAATTGAGCTGCTGGACTTTTCACATCCACAGTGGCCACCAGACCAGGCAAACCCATGGCTGGGTGCGGGTGAGAGGAAGGGCCAGGCTGGCCACACTCTGGCCAGGAGGTCTTGGGCTGCTGCTGCACCCTGCTTCTGGGCACCACGGAGACCCGCTGCACACCAGACTGTTTGCACAGCAGACCGGCAGCTCCTTGGTGTCACAGACTGCAAGCAGCAGCTGATCTCTCTCGGAGAGCGTGGCTGTTGCCATGTGGCTGCAAACCTCTCCATCACTGTGCTGTTTCCCCTGAGCAGTGCCAAAGGCAGGAGTCAGCCTCCTCTCGTCATCCTTTAGGGTCTGACGGCTTCCAGGAAGGAGCGATCCGCCAGTTGCACCGCCCTGCGGAGGTCCCACAAGCCTTTATTCCCAGTCCCTGCCCCTTCCCAGGGAGCGCAGAGATGGCTCCAAGTCAGCAGCTCACTTGCAGTGTGCTTTGCCTGAAGCTGCATTAGCCACCTCCAAGCCAGGTTGCACAGAGACGGCCGTGCACTTGCAGCCTCCGGCATTTCTGGCCCCAGAAATCTCGGAGTTTTGGGGCACCCACAGCACAGATACAACTGAAATCTGTGGGCAGGACCCAAACTGCTGTTTCCAGTGTGTTTCCTCAAGCGTCATGGCCCGTGCACGATCAAGGGGCAGTTGCTAATGCAGCACTGTAGCCTGGGTTGCAGTTATCCCAAGCAGACAGCCATTCACATCCACTTAGCCATGCAGAGTAAGGTATAAAAATGTGAAACACGTGAGAATGAGACTGCTTGAGAAGTACAGAATATATTTTTTGTAATATAAGGCAATTTATATGTAAAACATCTGTAATCACAAAAGTGCCTTAAATACAATATTCAAATTTCAGCAATAAAAATCCTGCATCTGACAATGATAAATCAGCACATTAAAAACATGTCACTCAGAGAGCAGATGCTCTTTGCAGGGGAAACAAGGTTTGTAATGTGGAGTTAAAATAGTGGTGACATAAACAGGATCAGTCATGCACAGCTGGTCTGTGTCCCCAGCAGTGCCAGGATGGGAGCTGAGGAGGTGCAGAAATACTTCACGCTGCCGCGTGTTGCTATGGTCACAATGACTTCTCCACCGGGGCTGCCAGGATTGTGTGCGTACGGGGTCGGACCCCCTGCTGCCCCTAAAATGATGGGAGCTGCTTGCTGGTCAAGTGGTAAATTCTATTAAATTGGCTCTAATAGGAATATTCTAGCTATTTCTTTCTCCTTTGTATTCCAGGACCCAAATCCCTTCATTGTCAAATTGTCTAAAATAATTCATAAACTAAACAAGTCTTACCTAGTTACTTTGGTGTACCCCAGTATGAAAGTAGCCTTTGGATAATACATGTCCCTGGCCTTTTGGATGACCTTTTACTGTACTTGATTTCTACATGGACGATCAGAAAGCAGATTTTCATGTGACCCAAGAAAAAAGAAACTAAGGAGATTTCTCAAAGTAGAAAACATGAGCAGTTCCATTGCTTAGAGAAAAAGCACCCAAAAAATTCTCTAAAGATAGTGGAATTAGTGCCTACCGTACAGCCACAAGCTCAGCCTGAAATGAACTTTAGACAGCTATATAGGAATGGGGAAATTTCACTCATACAACGCAAAGAACAGGGTCACAAGCTAACTTTCATGGGAATTAGACCTTTAAATATCTGGTCTGTGCTTGATTAGAGCAGTGGGCTGAAGTGCAAGAAGTTTCTAGTATTTTCTTCTTTTTTTTTTCTTTTTTGGTTAAATCTATTTCTAAAGCACTAAGATGGAAGGTTTAGATGCTGGAAACCAACTATGCCGTCAAGCAGTCTCGGTCACAGAAGACTTAAACATGTAATACAGCGTGCAATTTAATAGGATTATCAGAAAGTAATAGTTAAGGTTTTGTTCTACTAAACGTTCACCCATCCTTTGTCAAGTATTTCTAATTACCAGGATTTTAGTGGTAATGTTTAACAGCCCCAGAACTCCAGGGTCTTTTAATATCTGCCACAACAGAGTTTTCAATTATCATAATTCTGTCCTTAATTTCCGTCATCATAATTATCCTTCATTACAGCAACATTCTTAAATCTGACTCATCAAAGCAAAATTTTTCCTTGTTTCACTTGACTTGCAGCTCAAACTGGGATTTAACCTCTCAAACAGTCATTTCACCCTATAGTTTCAATGAATGAAAAAAAAGTCACTTCTCTGGTTTCCCACATACAACAGTTGCTGTATCAGTGTGGGGGACACACAATACTTTTTGTCAAAACTAAGAGTCAAAGGTTGAGTATTTACACCATTCTTATAATAATAACATTAACAGTACAGGATAGAAATCTCTAATATTTGCAACAGTCACATCACAGCATGGCTGACCTTCAGAAAACCTAGCATGTTCCAAAAAAAGTATTTGTGGTAGATAACAGCCATCTCTCTGATAATTCACCTGTTTTAGAAGAGCAATCCATTTGATATGCTATTAATTACATTAAAAAATACGGGGATACCAATCAGCTACAGATCTTAATTTATGTAAATTGCTTATATGCAATTCACTTTCAAAGTGCCTCAACATTTGCACTTAAAAAATGTGATCAGCCTACAAAAAATGTAGATGTTCTCAGTGTCAGATCTTCTAGCCTCCGCCGGCTCTGACTGACCTCGGTTTGATGGCAAAACCAGGATGGAGTCTGTCTTCCTCAAAAAACGGCTTTCAAACACCTGCTGAAGAAGGGTCACTGCAACCAGCGGTGCGCTGCTGCAGCGAGTCCGTCCTTGCCGCACCCTGCACTTACTGAAGTCAATGCGGATTTTATTGCTGATTTTGTGGGAGCAGATTCCACCCTCCATCTCTTTGCTAGCATGCTTTCAAAGTGCCTTCTGCAGTGCTTCATCCAAGTCAAGAACTCAATTTAACAAATTCAGACTACAAAGACTACAAAACAAATATAGCTGTAACAAGCAGGTCATGATAAAGGGTTAGGTACTTTATATTACTTCAAGTACTTCTATGGTACTTCCTCTCTTAAGGCCGTGTAGCAGCCTCAGTCTCAAAGGTTTTTAAATTAAAACTAGAATATAAGAAATACTACATCATAAGGCTTTAATAGAGAAAAATAGCTGGCAATCTCACTGTCATCTTCCATCACTGCCCTGTGGGAGGCCGTGTGGTGTAAGGAGATTGTGTGGTGTAATGGATGAAGCAAGCCCTGGTAGCCAGCTGAGCCTTGGAGTGGCTGTCATTTTGGACCAGTCACTTGACCTTCTTTTGCTCCACTCAAGCCAGCTGGAAAATTAGAGGTAACATAGAGCCAGAGTAAAAACTGGACATTGCTTATAGCAGTATTTTCTAGAAAGGTAAATTGAAAAAAACATATTTTTGTAATGCCAGTTTTGTTCAGTGCTGTAATGTGTGTGGTATATGCAAACAACAATTCTACATATACACAGAGTGCAATATAAATTTATGAGATTTATAAATGTACGCTTTCAATTTCTGTCTGTGTGTTATGCACTAAAGAGATCTTCTTGCAACTACCTAAAATCTACAGGTAATAAAAGTGTAGTCCGTACTGAACTGCTAATTAATCTAAGACCTTCTCTTTACATTTTTATTAATTTTAATGTAGCTGATTAGTGGGCAAAAGACATGATTTATATAAAGGCCGCAGTTAGCTCATCGCAAGAGGCTTAAGCTGTCAGCTGTAACATAACAGCGAAGGAGGCTTGGAAACCTATTTTTTTTCTCTCGTCTGAATGCTTGCTCTCATTAATCTGGTGTTGACTGCACAGTCTTGCCAGGAGGGGATAGAGTCATTCCCGTCAGACCACAGGTAATATACTGGTCAGGTAATTGAGGCCCTGCTGAGAGATCCCGACGGGGACGTGTAAATGTTTTCAGCCTGAAGTGGACATTAAACTCATTTCTTCACATTTCCTTCGCAAACCTGGAGCTCTTTGGGCACTTCATGCATGTTCTTGTGTTAATGTGGCTGATGGCCTCCAGTGACCAGCTCTGTCCACCTCTTCTGAGGAGGCTCAGGAGTGCTCTGAAATACATTTCTGTTTACCCTCATTTCCCTGCCAGACTGAGCACAGAGCTGAGGCTGTCCAGCCATCTCACCTGCTTCTGCAGCAGAAGTGGACGGTGGCTTCTCTTCCAGAAGTTTTCCAAGACTGATCTGATCTGGTCTTGGTGATCATCCCGCTTCATCAGGCTGGAGTAGATGACCTTCAGATGTTCCTTCAACTGGCATTTCTAGGCTCCCCTGGTCCTGCCTATTTGGTGGTATGAAATCAGCTTAGGCACGATGGTATCATCTCTGAGCATGGGCAACAACTGGGCCTTAGGTGCCTCATTAACCTATTTAAGAGGCTGTCTTGGGGACCTGGAAATCCTCAAGAGTTCACTTCAGTTTGCATTCGCCCATGAACTCTTCTGGGTGTTCAAGTTTTGATCCGGGTCTTACTCATAGCTGCTCTCTAATTGCCTTTGATCCATAATCTGCAACTGATGTAAATGGGAGATGGTGGAACATGTTTATAAAAAGAATTGTGGATACTATGAAATCTATTTTCAATCTAAGATGATAGTTGACTTTTAATAAACTTTTCTGTCTCAGATAACTGTTCCTGAGCTGCTGCCAATGCAGGAGTAACAGCTTGAGAGCAGTTTTGTCCTTCCTTTTCAGTAAAACTCCTTCAGTTGTCACAAATGCAGCAGTAGGATAATATTAGTGCTGAGATCTACCTTTATCAGATCAATATGATTTGATTTAAAGTCTATATGTAGCTACTCCATTCATAACTATATAAATATTTATTTTAAAAAATCAAGTACAGCAACAAAATATGTCAGAGTGACTGGCAATAACTAAAATAATGTATGAAGATATCAATAATACCACGTGTACGTATGTGACACCAAAGAAATAAGTAATTACAAGGCATGGCTTAAATACTACTACTGTACTGGGAAATCAGTGCCCTTATATTATGCTGCAATCTAAAGCAAAGATTAATATCTTTATTTCCTGATGGCATTTTGAGAACCAGCCCCCATACAAGCTGGTGATCCTTAACTTAATACTGTTAAGAACTGTCAATATTAAAGTAAATTTATGCATATGAAAGGGTAAGCAAATGCATGTGCTTGAATTTACATGCTTGTTTTCATGCAGTTCCAGTGTAACTGCTCCAGTGTAACTTTATGTCCATAAAGTTAAGCAAGACCATGATTTGACTGTTGCCTATTTAAAATCTTTAGAAA
This sequence comes from Mycteria americana, assembly GCF_035582795.1. Classification (NCBI taxonomy): domain Eukaryota; kingdom Metazoa; phylum Chordata; class Aves; order Ciconiiformes; family Ciconiidae; genus Mycteria; species Mycteria americana. Next base: position 38,215,936 of record NC_134373.1, read on the forward strand.
CTATTAGCTACCTTAGATAATGACATGAGGAAATGTCATTTGCATCTAGCTGGTCTTTGGACCCTGGTCTTTGGACCAACTTTGTGCTGGAACTCTTGCAATGTAAAGGAACGTATAATTAAAAATAATCTTATTAATGCTTTAAAAATATTTACTGAAATTACTTTTACTCACACAATGTTACCTATTACTCTTCAGTTTGGATTGCTAGTGATAACATGTTGAAATTCAGTGATGATCAAGGGAAGCAGCAGAAAGTAGTGTCCCAAGCTAAAGTAAATTTATAAACAAGTTATATCTGTCCTGGATGCATTGCAAGCCCTTGCTAGGCATTGCAACACACTACTCTGGTTATGGACCATCTGCCATTTAGCACATTCTACCCAACATCTTCTGTATGATGGAAGCAAAAAAAATTTCATTCTTTGCTTAGCCACTACAGGAGCACAATCAGTGGCTCGTAAAAGCACCACCCCATATGGGGAAAGAATCTGAACTAGCGCTTGGAGTCAGCTGTGTTGGAAAACGTTTACATTTCAGAAGTCCTTCGCAGCTGGAATTTCTATTTCATCTGGTGGAACTGAATCAGTTCATTTCATCCAAGCAGTAATTCAAGCCCCCAGAAGAGCCAGGCAGGCAAATTCTACCAGAGAATCGCACCAGGCTGTGCGTGGAGAGTTGACTCTGGGCTTGAGTTACCTTTACGGATACAAGTGCATATTTCAAACTCTGCAAGCACATATGGAATTGGTTGGCAATTAGGCATTCCCTGACAAGGTTATTTGTCTTCAAAGTCAACAAATACAGTACGATTAACCTTTGTCTAAGTAAAGAACAAATATATTAATGTTCCTTATTTAAAATTATTTACTTTGTTTATCATTCATAAAAGTCTAATCATGCCATCATTTAATCTAACAAAATAATATTGAAAGACCCATGGCAGGTAGGCAAAGTGTAACAGCAAAAACTCAACAAGAGATTTGGTCTGTACTTTGATTACAATAACTTACTGGCCTAGCGTAAAAACACTAAAGAGAATGGAAAACACTCATCCTGTTCACTTTTCTATTAGCACAAGACTGTTTTGCCTTTTGTTTCCTCAGTGTCTTGTCTACTCGAGTGTCCAGTGTTCCTGACTATGAGACTTCTGAAATAATTTAGCAACAAAATAGATACCGCTGCTAAAATTTTCCCTTTGCTATGTATTGGTATTTGCCAGACATTTCACTCTTCTCTTATTACCAAGAAGTTAATAAATGTAAAGCTCAACCAAGCTCTTCTTCACAGGGCTTTTTTATTAAACACAATGAAAACAAAGATTTTTTTAAAGTTATACTAAAATTAGGATTTGGTTATGATCATGATTGATAAAATTTAACTACTTGCATTTGCAACCTTTGAGCTAATGTCCCTTCTAATAAATCATATTTTTGTGTCCTTTATCTCATATTTCTATCATTGATAAGAAGTAGCTACCCTGTAATGCTAGCAGTCAAATCTGTTATTCATAGACATGTTTTCAAATGAAGCTGTGATAAACAAATATTTTCAACGGAGCTTTCTTTAACACAATATTAAATGCATTTTTGCAAATTAAATCATGTGCAAAGAAAATCATGATAAAGGCAAATATGTCAACAATCACAGGCTAGCCAGTCCTGCCCTTGACTGACTGAGGAAAAGATTTTCTGCTTTGGTAAATATTAAGAGTAGAATTTGAAAAACACTAATTAATGTGCACAGCCCCTATTGACTCTCAGAAAGGCATGACTTTCAAGGTCACTTAGCCATTTTTAATTATTTCATCTTTAGTCTTTAACAGGAGACTCACATCACCATGGTATTCAGGAAAAAAATGATGTGCCATATATTAGAAACTACTCTAATGACTGAAAAATCTAAGTCCATTTTATTTAACTATTTAAAACCTCTCATTAGAATAGACTTGTCTGACATTTGGACAGGGGGACCCAAATATTCCTTGGATGCTGTTCCCTGCATAGGTGGGGAGAAAAAAGTATATAGTTCCCTCTGATAATGAATGCAAACCAGCTAATCTTCCTCTGACTCCAAAATACTTTTGCCTGGGCACAAAGTGAGCTGTCATCAGGAAAAATATCATAAATAGAATATGATTTAACTATACACAGAAAATAACTTACATAATGCTTTAGTAGCAACAGCAGGCTGAACGACTGCTCGTAGAAAAGAAGTACTGTTGTTATGATCAGCATCAGAGTAAAAATTAGTGTCCCAGAATGAACTCCTTTTTTGCTCATTATTGGATGTAAAAAACAATACCTGTCCTTCTCCAGGGAACAGTAGATTGTTGGTTTGTTTTTAAGGGAAAAAGCCAAAAGGCAATAAAGAGGAATCATACAATCTGCCAGCAGTGCAAACAGTGAAAGCTGGACACGTACATCACATAATGCTTTGTAAGCTGACAACTGATACTGACAAATACCATCAGACCATGCCTCTGTCCTCCCACTGCTTATCTTAATCTTGCCTAAAAAATATGGGAGTCTAGCTATAAGAACACAGAGATTCCTGTCCTGATGCAGTGGAGAGTCAGCGATGGAGGGAAACACTGAGCTAAAAGTAGGATTTCATAAAGGAGAAATATTTTAATCATAATTTGCATAAGAAGAAAAATGAGTTATGTGAGTAACAGGAGGCTTTTTGTGACTGGAGATATTGAAATTTCAATTCATCAGTATGATGGAAGCGTCTAAAATTCTGACGTGGAAACATCTGTTGAAACGAACTGCCCTGTGTCTTGCCTTATAATCTAGACCGAAGGTCTATTTCCAGCTCTGCCAGTACCACCACCGTGACCCAGGGTGAGCTACCTACCTCTCCTGTGTCTCTGTTTCTAGCTACGAAAACACCTTATTAATGTATTAAAACATGTATTAATAACACCTATCTCGCAGGGAAGTTGTGAGCTTGCATTTTTCAGCCAGATTGGGGATGGTAAGAAAACGTGTTAAGGTAATTGACTGATACTTGCGAAGTGCTTTGAATGCAAATATCGAGTAGTCTTACTTTATTCAGGCTTTCTTATCTTTAATTTCCCATTTACAAACCAGTGCACATGTGGCAAGTTTCTTAGTTACAAAAGACATTTTTAAGGAAGTTTATGAGCAGTAGCATATCAGAAGGTCTGAACGGGGTGGATTTGTTTGGCTTCTTTGAGATTAACTGTTTACAGCTTTTAGTGTTGAAGTTTCACAAGTGCAACAAAAGAAATATAAATGCTTATTCGGCTTTAAAAGCATTTGGAGGACTCTAGCATGATCGTCTTCTCCCCACATTAAATAGCCTCGTCATTTTTGGTGACTTTCCTTCTTTCCATTTCTGTCTTAATCTTGCGCTTTTATCGGGTTTATTTTTTCACCTTCTTTTCGATTTCTTCCCCTCTAAGTGCACACATTTACTATCTCTCACTTCCCCGCTCCCTCTCGAGGTATGAAATGCACTGCGGCTATCCAGTGCGATGGCTCTTATACCCCTCAAGGTCAAAGTCTTGCAGTTCCTGTGACTTGCCATATGTTTTGTAATCCCTCTTGTGTCCCTGAAAATGCTAATGCTGCTGCCGCACTGGGAGCCCATGAGCTGTGGGTGTGAAAGCTTCTCACGGCAGCAGAAGTGTCCCAAGCACCCTCAGAAAGAGAGCGAAAGGTGGGACCCAGCAAATCCGCTGGCACCAACAGTGGCTCCTACCCCACAGAAATGCTCCCGGGGAACATCTGCTCTTCCTCAGGGTTTTGCAGAAGTGGGAGCCTCCTCTTCCTCCTCCCTTTCCCAATAGATTGAGCTGTCACAGGTGCCCCAATTCACAGCTCAACCTATGGATTTTGCAAAACCAAATGACCTGGCAGATCTGGCCTTTGGAGAGTTGAACCTACCATGTGTAAATGCACTGAGGATCTGGTGTGAACCCCATTAGCGGCAGCGTGCAGCCAGCGCTGGAGTGAGTGGCCCTGAAGTTCACAATGACTTTCATTTTAATTTGTTTGCTAATCTGCTGAACAATTTTCAACATGACCTGGCTGGTGCTTCTGAATGCTCGCAGCCATGGTTGTTATTAAAACAAATACAGGAATTATTGTTCTCATTAGTCAAGTATCGATTCACATGCTGTTTCTCCTGGATAGACATTGTACAGTAATGATTACATTTACACATCAGGACCAAGACATGTGGAGCGAGTCCATTTCCATTCTACAGGCTGTTGTGTTTTCTGAAGGATATAACATTCCCTTTGGATCATCTAGGACAAACTCTTAGGGGTTTAACCAAGAGGCCTTTATAGCTCTAGTAGTATAAAAGACCATTTTAAATACCACAGTCTTTTGTGACCCTGATTCAAACACGTAAGTAAAAACCTGTCAGCTGTAATAATATGCCTTGCCACACTGAAGTATACTCAGTCTTCATCAAAGTTCATGTTTTCCATTGTATTTTCAAGCTCCAGAAATCTGAAGTTCTATCAATAGGCACACAAGTGTTTAGCCTTTGATTTCGAATTGTGATGTTGCTTTTGCTAAATGGACGTCCTTCTGAGACAATTGTGTTCCTGCTCCAATAATCTCTGCAGCTGCTTGTTTCCATCGAACAACTTTCTCTGTGCTGGAGTGACTGAAGTTTCTTGCAGTTCAGGAACACTGCTACAGACAGAGACTGGTTAAAACTAGTTCTGACATGCATGAAATTCTGACTCTTTTTTCTGCGTGTCACTAATCATCTTATTTAGTCTTTAAAATGGTCATTGTGCAATGTTGTTCCAGAAGGCTTCAAAGTCATTGATCAAGAAATATGAATCCATCACGGTGTGTAATTGGGTGTGAACTGTCATCATCCCACAACAGGCACTTTGGCAACATCAGAAAGGATGCACTTTTACTTAAATAGTCATCATAGCAGGATCTTGTCTCTTGGTAATACAGCTTTTACTAATTGAGCATGCAGAAGATAATTTGACATAGCTGCTCGAAGAAGTTAGGAGCAACCTTTGAGCATATTGCACAGGCTCTCATGATACTGCAAGTCTTCTCCATTATTAAAATAGATGAATTTATGGTCATAGTGTTGAGTAGCCAAGTACTCACCAACCCAAAATCACTGCACAGCAGTATCCAGAGCTGTCAAACTGACACTTTTCGGAAGGGTCTCAGTGAAGGCCCAGCTGTTGTTAGTCCCATCACAGTAGGTGAACAAATATTTGAGCTGACCAGCTGCTGGGAGGAAGAGGACTTCTGCGACTGGGATATTAGGTGAGAATTTGAACTGGTTTCTTGAGAGGGGAGTCTTCCTGGTTTTCTGAGAAGTCCTGAAACAGTGTCCTTTCTGCTATATAGGTTTTAATTCATGGTTTGACCTTCTTAGGCACACAATAGACGTTCAGATGCTTGTCTTAACACTTAACTCCCTCTTATGTGCTCTGTTCTACTGTGCTGTCTGCAGTGAATGAAGGCAACCGGTATGTAAACTCACATTATTCCCTCTCTTTATCCCTCTTTGCCTGTGAGATTTGCAGAGGAGGGACTGTAGTTCTGAAGTGTTCAGAAAGCATCACACCTGGAGGCAGTGCTACCAAAAATTAAGTAGAGTAAAAATGGAACAGAGATTATTTTCAAAAACAGCTTGGTATACGTTATTGGCTCCCATCAGTCAATAGGATGTGCATGAAGAAATCATGCATACAGATGACATCAGAAAAGGGAACATACATTTGCCTTCTAAACCAAGAGTGCTTATAAATATTTGAAGTTACATTCAGCTGGCCTGTGTCTTTTTAAATGTACCTTGAATTCTTTTGTAATGTGAATCAGGTCAAATAAGGGTAGAGACCACTCCCTTCTCTGTTTTTCTCATTATTTTTTGGATGAAATATTACCAAAAAAGCTATGGCAGTGCATGGCAGGCTTTATATACTAGAGGTTTACAATGGATTTGCTGACGGGCTTTTAGTGCAGCACTAGCCAACAGAGCTATGAAAAGAGCTTTATCTGGGATTAAAGCTTCTGGAATTACTCATTAATTGGATTAATGAACTGTAATTCATCATGCACGTCAATCCTGCTTTAGTCTAACTCCTTCTTCCACCCTCCTTGTAACATTCATCCAAGGAAGACCTCTGTTCTGGGAAAGTTTGAGAACAATGTTAAGAATTCCATGATTTCACATTCATTTTAAATCCCTAATGTGATCAAAATTCCCTTTATTCCTTTCCTTAACACCTCTGTAACTTTTCTTTATGTAATACTTAGAGTATTTTTTAAATACTCTCATTTCCAAGCTCAGGTCTGAATTTTTTTTTTTAGATTTCAAGGCTGTAGAAGTGTCTTCACTGGTCTTTTTTATTTTAGAAAATTAAAATACTGGAAGTGTTTAACTTAGATTTTGTTGTTGTTGTTGAAATGCAGTACATTGTATTAAAATATTTACTTAAGTAGAGTCAAAAAGAGACACAGCTTAAAACTTCCAGTAGTTCATGGTTAAAAATCTTCTTTGGAAAATATGGTCTAGTTTTTATTTCCTCCCATTTTTTTCCTATGTGCTGATAAATGATCTAAAATATTAAAATGGGGTTTTAGCTTTTTGCCTCAGATAAGCTATTTCATTTGCACCTTCAAAGGGCACTTCTTCATTGAATATACAGAATATACATTACTCAAGTGATGGAACTCTGAAACATCAGTAACATTAGCCCTGCTCAGCTGTCAAAAGCTGAAAAACAGATTCTGCAGATATCACTCCTCTGGAGTTGTTAATAAATTGCCTCGGAGTCTGGTTACAGAAGAGTATGTGCATGGCAGGAAGTCAGAATTTGAAATGAAAATGTTTCTGAAGTTTGGAAGTTACCTAATCACACATCTTCCCATTCGCTCTGTGTGTGTCGAAGCCCCTTGGCCTGTTGCGCGAAAGGGTAAGGAGCTCTCTGCTTTCATATCTTGGTGGAGAGAATGAGCCGTTTCATCTGCATATCCCAGCGATTCTCAGTTTTTGGCAGACAGAAGTTCCTGAGGGAAAGGAGCTATCTACTCCCATTTATTTGTAGAGTGGAAGTCAAACATGGTCACAGAGATGGTTTAATGTACATATACTTTCTATACAGAGCATTTGCAGTGAGACGGCAGGACTTGCCCTGCCTAAAAGAAGTGCAGAATAGACTGAGGAGTGGAGCAAAACCAGCTTCTGCTATTTTATATCAAGGAGCTTTTTCTCTGCTCCTGGCCCCTCTGTGTTGGTGGGAGGAGGCTTTGATGGCAAGTGGTGAAAGCCTGCATCTCGCTGGGACGCATTGTAAAGCCCTTCTGCAGGAGGGGACAGCGGAGATGAACCAACGCTGGCGAGATCTCATCAACTCAACTACTGAATGTGACTCACGTCATTAGGACTGGATTAAGGTGCCTCAAGAGAGGGCCAGGCTTGGCAAATGGACTGGAAGACAGGTCAGGCTGGTTGCACCCAAACTCTGATATTATAATATTCCCTGGCACCAAAGCAGGGGTGTAGCTTAGCCGAGGAAGAATAAGAGGGGGGAAGTGATATCCAAAGTGACATTTTTCCACATGCTCTTCAGTTGGTCTGGGGGAATTGAGTTAATGAAATACTGACAATGTTTCTGTGAGTGAATGCATTACTTTTAACATTAAGAGAAATAACTTTTATAAGGAAAGGTAATATCCCTTATTAAACCAACTAATACAATTAGAAAACAGATAGACTTTCAAGCCAGAGTCCCTTTGTCAGTCTGACAAGAAGAACAAAATTCAACCTAATGTAGGTCAGACCCAACAGCTCATAATTCAATCTAATTGTGTTAATCACTTTGTGGCAGAGAAGGGAGCCGACACCTCGGTGCAGCGAGGGCTGTTAACAGGGGACAGGGACCATCAACTCAGTTTGGGTGAAATATGAAGGTGCTCAGTGTTGTAGAGTGGGTGAGAGGAAGATTGTAATGTACTATAAAACCAGAGCATTTACAGATTTGTATTAACCAGTTGAATTTTAAGCTTTTAGTTCCTGGCTTGCCTTTTGAAGGTATTTTCCTGGGTCTTCTGTGAGGATCAGCTCTGAGTGATTAAAGATAGAACACCTGTTTGGAGGAAATGTTCTTCCACTGGAAAAATAGGAATTGTGATTCATATGGCATTGCTGTTTTCCTAACAGGACTGTTCACTCTTTTTTAGCCCTAAAAGTTTCCCTTGTTTTGTACACAGACTCAGGATGGGATTTATATCACTGAAATTTAACTGACTTGTATGAGATAGCCATCGCCCAATCAGTTAAGGCAAAAACACTCCTCCAGAGAAAAATTCATGTCATTTACCTTCAGGGGAGGCTGATATTGGATTAACTTAATGCATTTGACAGAAAACATTGGTAATTCAATAGCTGCCATGTCATCTACAGAATCCTACAAGGAGGCAATGACTCAGGGAAACCCCAGCTGGAGACGGAAACCACCAAGGTTACCCAGCCTAAACTGCTCCTGATATTTCAGATATATGTTAACATGGGTTGGATCAGCCTTTACAGGTGGTGAAACAGAGGGCACCGAGGTAAGAAGCTTTAACCAGCTACCTTACCCGTGTAGCCATCCCAGGTTTAGTGCAATTATTTCACTGTTCGTAAGTAGGGCTTAGCAAAATACTGTTAATCCCAGGAATTCACAGAAGCTGCTCAAGCTAGAAGTAGTTTTCTTTTAAAGATATCAGTTTGTTATTTCAATCTGACCCCTGCTGCTAACAGTAGGATTTGAAAGATTAAATCTGAAGTCAAGTAGGCGTGGAAGATGTGTGCAATAAAAATTATGTACTTTTTTTTATTAGAAGGATAAAAGTGGATTGGGCTGAGTGTCCAGTTCAGTCTTCTGCTTTCAGGAAACAAGGTGGAAACTTACCACTACTCTGAGGTTTCTTGACATGGGTAGAACGTAGAATGTGCTCCGAAATGAGCACAGTGAACCAATAGGATCTCTTAAATAGAAGAGACTGCTCTTTTAATATCAACTAGAGACATTTTATCTTGTTTTCTTCATTGCAGATGCAGACTGGGATGGTGACAGATAGATGTTCCCATGCCATGGACAATGAAAGCAAAGGAGAGAGCCCCGGGGCTCCTGGGAAAATCGGCCTCTTGCAATGCAGGTTACAAAGCCTCGGTCTTGCGGTGAAGCACAGGGATGACTGCACTAAGTCTAACCAACTGCTGTCTGAGATTTAGCTGCAAACGAACTCGGACTCACGGCCAGCCTGTGCAGTTTAGGTGCACAGATTGCCTAAATGTGCAAACTGCAACCAGCGCATTTTTATAGCTGCTACTATAATCTTGATTTCCCTGTTTGTGAAGCCGAACGCGACACTGAATAGACATGTGGTTTGTTCTGATTTATCCAGTACGCAGGGTATTAGACATACAGATTTATGCCATCAGTTATGCCAACATCTTCATGTCGAGAGCCAACATTGATTTCATGCTAAGGTGAAGCATTGTGTGGGCTGCACTCAGGATGTATATGTCTAAGATACTGAAGGCCCGCAGAGATTAAAAGCTGTCTACAGCTACCGATAACAGTATCAGACATCCTCATTTACGAGCTGCCTTTTGGAGTCTGCAGATTCTAGAGTCTGTCTCTGATACCATCCATGCCAGCAGCAACTTGGTGTGTGTCTGTGAAGCAGCTGACTCAAAATTTCGGTTACCAAAGGCAAAACTGTCTACCACAACCTCAAAACCTGAGCAATTTGCATGAAATTTGACACACAGAGTTCAGGCTGTGGAATACGACAATGAGCAAGCACCGTGTAGAAACTCCACTGCATATGCCAGGAGAGTGTTATGCTGAACCGAAATTGTATTTGTGGCTGTAATCTCCTGAGGTGAAAATCAGGGTTGCACACCTCATGGCTTGACCCCCAGTGCTGGCACATCTCCATCCCACTTGTAAGTGTCCTCTCTTCTGAAACCCTCATACAGCCTAAGTACAACTCTTATATTGAGATAAATCTCTGTAGCTTGTATTTTTCTTTATTCAAAGCAGACTTTGGGGGCTTTTTATACCACAATATACAAGCGATGTACTCTGCATCTATTGCAATTAATCTGAGTGGTTTTGCTCTCCAAACCAGGTAAGCATTGATCTCATTCTGCTCCTGGATCACCTTTATTCTGAGTTTTGTTCTGAGTTTCACAGTGCCCTGATTCCCCATCCTAGGCATCACTCCAAGCAAATGATAACACTTTGCTTGTATTTTAGGATGTATATTGAGGACTAAGATTGCTTTTCTGAAAGATCCCACATTTTCCACCATTGTGGAGCTTTTCTTCAACACAGCTGACACCTATTCAAATTGAACCTTTTTAGATGGCTGCCACAAAACCCATCAAACTCTTCTGTTGAGTGTAAAAGTCAATGCCTGAACCCTGGGAAACACTGCTCAAATTATCATTTAAAATGTCAGCACTGGCTATAATGAAAACTGAATTTTCAACTACTCCAAGAAGCACACTTACAAAGGGATTTTTCTAGAGTTTTGAGAATTCTGTGGTGTATGAGGGAGAAAACACCATTGTATATATATATATAAATTAATTTCCAGAAGTACAGATTATATTACATTATTATTTTATGAACACTTAATGACGGGATCACCCTACCAGGAAGATGACAGTTTCTGCACAATTGAAAAAATATGTGAGCCTAGCAAATAAAATCTGATTTTCTAATACAGCACAAGATAAATTATGATACGTAGTTTTACAAAAGGGTGAATGCCACAATATTAAAGAAAAAGTTTATTACAGATAATTGCTTGCTCTGTTTATGCTGTTTCTGTAGAACTTGGATAAGCAATTTAAGTTACAGAGATTTATAACTGTTTTCATGAAGATGTATGAAACTAAAAAAATTGCAAGCCTTTTTAATCCACCTATAAATCATTTTATACATTTAATTTCTTCCATATAAATTTCATGGGTTCATATATAAAATACAAGTTAAAATTGCTACATGCTTTCAGATGAACCAGCTATTGCATTTCTTTTCACCTTTTTGTTATTACCTTATGTATTCTCTTCAAGTAGCATACATTAAAATTCCCACAGGTTACTTAATATTAAATATTTAATGGCTGTTATCATTCTGCATTTAAAAATATTTTTGTAGGGATGTCAGTGGTGGGTACGGCATATGTTTCTTCTTGATAGGACTAGCAATATGTTCATTAGTTTGGAAACCAGAGTAACGGTGAGTGAGCCCTGGACAAAAACTAGCCAAGGCTGTTTGCGAGGCAATTGCCAAAGCAAGGGGAAACCAGCTCAGGCACGAGCAAGCCCCAGCAGTGCTGAGACCCGGAGCTCTTAGGTCAGGCCAAAGTCTTCTGCATCATCCCATGGCTGATCCCTGTCCTTGAGGCAAGCCCTAGGGAGCTGGGGATGTTGGAGCTGCCGCTCAAAGACTCTCCTTTTCCAGACCATTATCTCTCTTTGCAAGATGCGGCAAAATCCCTCCTTGGCTAGCAAGACTCCATGGATTTAACTGAAAGCAAGTGACGGGCGCCAAGGCTCTTTCTCCTCCCTGCCCTTGGTAGCTCACGCAGTCCTGGTCTCCTCCCTTCTCCCTGTCGTACCCACTCTGCAGCTGGCATAGGGCCAGACCTGTTTCTGCGAAGTTAATGGAGGTTTTGCTGTAATTTTGGTGGAAACGGGACCGTAAATTGCGAAATCCCCTAAAGAGTTTTCTGAAACCTGTTAGTCTGCAGCGTGACTATGTCACTTCTATGGCAACGACATGACATTGTTCACTCCTAATTGTTTTGACTGCTTATTCATCCGAGTGGATTATTATGCACATTTGTGCTTTGCGAGAACTGATTTCTGAAAAAATACTGGCGAGGAAAATAGATTTAAAATGTCCTTTTAGCATTACCTTCTGCAGATAGGCCGAATACATATGGAAAAAAGTTAGACGATCTTTTTTGTTTGCATTTTATCTAATAATAGCAGAAGAATCCTGACTTCAGAAATGGGGAGATCTGATCATTAAGGTTCCTTTTAAAGTATAATTAGAATTTTAAAAAGAATTAGACACACAGTGGAGATAAGGTGTCTATTTTCCCTGAATGTTCTGTAGAGGAAATCCAAAGAGAAAATTTCAGCTAGGGCAAATTTAGCACAATTCCTAAGTGTGAAAACAGGTAGGGATGTCCTTTTTATTATTTGTACAGAAGTCTTTTCACTCAACAAGACTGCCACTTAATCTTACTGTGAAAAACCCTGGTACTGTGACTACAGGCACGGCACTGAGGAAAACAGCAGGAGTTGTCCCTTGTCACTGGACTTCCAGTTGAAGTTCCATAAAGTATCTGAGCATCTCCTTCACATTGTACCTTCTCTTAAAATTGTCTTCTGGTTATGTTATCTGGTCTCTCCCCTTGCTCCTTTTGGAATTTTCCCTCTTTTTTTGATTGTGTTTATGCATGCGTTTGCGTTGTTGTTGGAGTGTGTGCGGTATACAAACCAGATAGTGCAAGATATTCCTTATTTCTGTGAAGGAGCCTGCCAGTGTCCCTGTTCGCTCCAGGACATCATATTGTCTCCAGCTGGTCCACCAGGGTCCCCATTTTCTGCCACCTTCCAGTGAACTCAGAGTCCTTGTAGGTTATTTAATGATTTTTCAAAAGACTTAACAAAGTTATTGCCGCTAAAGTGCTTATATCTCAGAGGACTGAGAAAAAGAAATATGCAGTTTAAGCCACAGAACTTTATAAAATCTTTTTGGAGAAGAATCCTCCAGACTTTGTATTTAGGCATCTGGGACATCTACCTTGATGATATGCAATTATTATCAACATGCTGCTACATATATTTTAAATAAGACACAGCTTCAATTATAAATTACTTACTTGTTTCTGTATTATTTTAAATGGTAGTTAAGAAGTTCAAAGCCATTTCATTACTACTGCAAAATTTATCTGTGGGGACATTAGAATAAAAAGTACTTATTTGCTTTGTGACTTAAATTGCACCATTGTGGGGTATCAGCTTGCGTTTTAAAGCTCTAAATTCACAAAATTACATTATGTTTATAGTTGTCATCAAAATATAAAAAGGAACATTAATCTTCTCGAATTTAATTTTGCCTGGATTTTAACTCTACTGCTTATTACCAGAGGGATTTATAGATTTTTTTTTCCTTAATATCTCTGACTTCATGAAGTTTATGTTTGAAAAAAATGATAAGCTACAGTACTGAAGTAATTTTCTAGTTGATCACTTCAGTATTGCCCTCTTATTCTCTAATAATTTACATACAAGTATTACAGTACTCCATTTTTGTCCCAGTTCAACAGAAATTTTATGCCTGCAGTATTTCAGCTCTCAGCTGAGACACAGTGCTGGGAGCGAGGTCAGAGTTTCCAGGTGCTGCACCAACTTCTCACAGCTCTGCTCAGCTTAGAGGTGGAACCAGACGCCTTACTGAGAAAAGATGCTCTGATACTCCTTTTAGCTGTCAAGTGTTTTTTATTATTAGATTCAGGTTCCTTTTCCAGCAAATTTTGCCTTTCCATCTCTTTCTGGTATTAAATCTCCTAGGGCATGGGTTGGGTGTTGCTGAGGTTTCATGCATGCCTATGTGGTCATCCCTCTCAGCTACACGAATTGAGTGAAGGAAGAGAATGACCTACTACGTGTCCTCCTTTGGGCAAACAGCATCGTTCTATATTAGTGTAGTTCAGAATAAACATTAACTTGTTAATACCATGTTAATACTTATCCTCTGTGAGGAAAAATGGGAGATTACTTTTCCTCCATTTCTTTTCATAGGCAAATATTTTATTGAGCAGAAGGAACTCTGCTACCCCAGTATCATACCAGATGTGTAAAATATAATACCCCTGACTGCCTTGTTCACGCTGATATGAGAGAAGCCTATTTTGTCCCGCAGTTTTGAAGTCTTGCATGAGGTGCAAGATGAGAAGGTGTGTAACATGACAGACCCACATTTATTTGTCTCATGACGAGATGTGTGAAGAGCAGCAGAAGTAAGAAGAGATGCTATAAGAAAACTGTACTCTTGCCTAGAGCTCAAAATACTTTTGTTTAACAGTTTGGACTTGTTCTGGTTTTAAGTTTCTTAATAAAATAAAAAGAATAAACTGATAAATGAGAAATTACTTGCACTGCTCATTCTTTGCTCCGTGGTCACCGGGGGAGCCTCCATAAAGCCCGCTCCTTCTTGGGGACTGCCTAAATTTTCTATGACTTATGGGCTTGATCATTCTTTGCTAGCAGGCATCGGGGTGAGGAGGTCAACAATTGCTGAACTGCCCATTGGGGCAAATTTCTGATATTGGAAATTACCACCAACGTCCAAGTTCAGGGAGAAATCTCTCTTTTGTCTCTAAATCAGGCCCTTTTCATCATTGCCTACCCCACTCTTCCCCTGCCTGAATTTTTATGGGCTGTATTTTAGCTCTGTTGAAAGAACAGCAGCTCCTGCATTATGAAACATTTTCACACAGGACAGCTTAGCCCTTCATGTATTTCCTTATGGAGTTTATTTTTTCCATTTTGTTCTACAAAAGCAGGCAGCAGACCCCGTTTCCAAAAGGGGTGGTTCGCAATGTTTGCTAACCTGACTTGAGAGAGGGAAACAGTTAATTTGGACACGTTCATTTAGATGATCTTTTTACCGGTCCTTGTGGGAAGACAATGAATTACTTGCAGATATTAAAATCTCAAAAATGCGACTGAGATGCTAATTTAATAGAAGTCAGAACTTATAAATATTCCATGTGCCTGGGATTGTATATTGCATTCCTGCAATTTTCATACTGCTATTATCTATTTTTATTATGAGCTTTATTCTATCAGCAGCTCTGATGATAACTTCAGTAAAAACTTTATTTAAGAAAACAAATCCAAAAAGGTTTTCATTGTAGACTAAGTTAGTGGGTTTTTTGACTGTCAGTCATTCTTATTTCTAGTTGGAATTTATTGCCTGTTTGTCAGACTATATTTATCAGTAAACAAAGACCTGTCTTTTATTATAGCTTATGCATGTCAAGGATGTTTTTTTACTTACCTTTGACATCAGACAAGCCAATTTCTGAATATCTTGCACCTCTAGTTTGTCAGTTCATGGGATGACATGACACCCCTGTTGTCATTGTTGAGGGTCTAGCCATATTAAGTATTATGTTACTGTCTAATTCATGGATCTGTGACTGAAAGTACAAATGTGAACAAACTGTGATGGGTGGATTTGTTCTCACAAGTTCCTTAGGTTTAAGATGGTTTGGGGTCCAATTTAAACTCAAAATTAAGAAAAATGTCATTGATTTCAGAGTTTCAAGAGGAGTTCTTCTATGATCAGTCTGCTAGACTATGTGTCAGGGAGGGAAACTAACCAGAGAGATAATTTACCTCTTTTATAAAAACTGATCCAGGATCTTTCTACTTACCTACCTACATTGGTTGGAGCAATCACACAGTGAGGAGGAGGCATTTGGATGGGGCCACTTCCTTCATATGCATTTCAGACATACTAAATAAATAATACATCCATTACTAATGTCTCAGCAGGATGATCTTTCACCCTTTTGCTCTAGTCTCCGGGAAGCCATTGTAGTTCCAGTTACAGTCATGCTCTTCTAATGTTTGAAAAGGTTAACACAGTTTTATCTTTAATAGCTGCTTGATCATTGCAGAAGCTAACAAGTCATGTTGGAAACATTAGTCAGGGAGACAGGGGAATATATCTGGATGTCTCACACAATTATAAGGAGAGTTATTCTCCTGCTGTTATCACTACATTACCATGGCTGGTATTGAAATGACATATTTATTAGGGAAGAGTACATGAGGTTCAAGAAGCTTTGGGTGCCTGCCAGCAGTGAAGTGTTTGCCTCTCTCTTCTCCATCTGGTCATCTGATTGTCCAAACCATCTTGTGAAAATAGTCGGGCTATTGTTGCTTCTCTTATGTTCAAGGATCCCACGTTGGCACTTTCGTTAAAGGGTATCACCAAGTTCACTGCCACAGTGATTTGATTAAATGACAGCTCTGTTAAGTAGGCAGCCAAATAAAACAGCTTTTTTTTTAAATGTACCTAACTAAGCATATGCACCTCTGTGTAAATTGTCTTTGATAAATGAATTGTAATTCAATTTTTTCATTCATTTAAAAAAGTAATCTTGACATTTTTCCCACGTCTTCTCTCTGACCATATCCAGCAGAGCTCTTACTTCACCAGGAACAAGTACAAACCCTCCATCCCTCCCGCTTTGGGTTTCATCTTCTCTGGATGGTCTGGTCAGTTGGGACCCATGCAATGGCTTGGAAAATCAGCAGCTGTCACTTCGTCCCTGCTTCCCCAGCTCAGCGTTCAAGGGCAGGCTCCAGTATTGTGCGGCAGCGGTGCAAGGCCAGCTTTGCTCTGCTCTCGCCTCCTCCCCAGTGTAGAGGAGAACAGATACCGAGGTGAAGGCAACACTTGGGTGCATCTGCACGTACAGGATCCCAACAGAGAATGCTTTGCTGACCCTGACTGTCTCTTGTGTTCAGCACCTGCTTATGCTTAAAGACAAGCCTGACTTAAGCTCTATAAATAGAGATAAAATGAAAAAAAAACCCCAAAACTGCTGCGATCAAATCTGTTACTTCCAGCCTTGTACCTCGTTTACGGTACATCTCTTGGCGTTACGCTTCCTGATTCCACCTGCACTCGAGCCTGTCACACAGAGACATTGCTTTTGCACTGCAGCTGGGAAACCTTTCCAAAATAAAACTCAGCAGGAAACGTTGGTTAAGTTTTTGTAACTTGAATGTTGCATAATTTAACGGCCACACACAAGTAGGAGAGCCTTATTCTGCTTCGTAAAGTAGTTAGGAAACCAACGTAATACGACTGTGAAAGCGGATTGCATTTCTAATATATTTGCATGTTAAACTCCTTGAAAGAGCAGAGAAGCTTGAAATGGCCTGAACAGGAAACAAAATAAATACAGGAGGGAGAAAAGCTGGAGGAGGAGCTGGGAGAAGCACCCCTGCCAACGCTCTTTTAGCTGCCCTCAGCTGGATTAGAAATGAGGCATTTTGCACTGTACAGATTAGATACCGGGAGCTGAAGTGACATAAAAACTGGAGTCATGGGACAGGTCAAGGAACATAAGCAAAATCAGCTGCCTTTCATGTGTTCTCAGCCACAAATCCAACCTCCTTCCAACAATCCAGATTAGGAAATGTTATAATTCTTCCCATGGTGTACGTAGCCGTGTGCTCTGGGAAGGGGGTAGGTGGATACAGATATGTTTAAGTTGCTTTTTCACCTGAAGAGAAAAACTATATTAAGTTGGAGATCAGCACATTGATCTAATGTTATTTGGCAGTAGTCTGCAACTATGGCTTATTTCTAGTATTGTGATGCATTTTTTTGCTTGCTTTAGGTCATAAAATATTTTGTAAAGAATGACTACAAACAAAACAATGTTTGATAGATATTCCTTTTTATTACAAAATATAATATTATTACACTACTTTTATATACTACATATGTATACGTACATGTATATATGTAATAATATATCTATATCTATACCAATATCTATATTGGTAGACATAAATAGATATCAGTATTGATATCAATATCGATATATATCTCTCAATATGGATATTTGTAAAAACATTTTGTGTTTAAGAAATGAGGACTCTAAGTAAAATATAACTAACAACATCTTTGAAGAAATCTGCAGATGTTAACAAGGTTGCTCAGGTAACTGTTGATACAGAAGTAACACAAAGAGTTTCTTATATTTAAAATACAGTGTTTTAGTGAAGGCACACGTTGCAAGTAGGGCACAAAGAAATTATATTCAGTGCAATAAGCTCAACGTTTACTCACACCTAACTACATTTTAGCTGAATATAGGTTTTGCAATATAGGTATTTGAAATATAGGATTTGAATATAGGTATTGCAGCATCTTTGGTAACAATTGTCACTAAAAGTAGTATTTTAGTGACAATATTTGTAGCTAATTTCACATCAAACTACTATCAGATTGCATTTAAAGTATTTTAGTGGCTTAGCATTACTACTGGACAATGCTAGTTAGTCACTGTAATTGCCTAAAGATTGCATATTACTTTTAAATGGGGAAAAAAAAGACTAATGAAGTTATACAATTAGAGTAATCATAGCTAATGGTTAAATAAGGATGTGAATTGCATCTATGGAGCTGTTCCGGGTTCTTTGATGTCCTGGGTTTAATGACACTTAGCTGAATCTTAAGAGCAGAAACTTAAGAGAAATTAAATGTTCCCCATCTAGAGCTGATGACCTGAGATTGTGCAACAGCTTAAAAAGATTAAAATTCTAGCTGAAAGCCCAGCCTACATTTATTATAATACAGTTATTGCAATAATATTTTGATTTTTACTGTATCATCTGAAAATATTTTGCAATTAGAAAAAAATGTATAGAAGAGGTAAAAGTGGCAGAAATATAATTCTTTAGCTTGCAGAATTTCAGGAGATTTTTCAGACCTGAGCTATGGGTATGCACCTGGGGCAAACCCCGAGATCCTGTCTTGTAGCCACCTCCTGGTATGCAGGGAGAGAGCCTGGAGGTCCTAAGCAGACCTACAGCAGGGAGGGTGCTTGGGACATCGAGAGCATCTCGAAGATGGTAGAAGTGTCTTTGCTAAAACTTGTTAGATCAATACTACTAGCTGGGAGGGAAAATGCTTTGGAGCGAGATATCTGGAGGCAAATCTGTAATGATTCTGGGCAGGCTTTGCAGCAAAACAAATGGCCACACCAGAGTCCAGAGAAAAGAAGGTATAAATGATTTTTTTGAACATTTTAAAGTGAGCTCAAAATATGAATTTTTGAGCTAAAACTTAATTTTATGGAAAATATTTGTTTTTCTAGCTAAAGCACTCTCTCAATTTTGTTTATTTAGACTGCACTCGTGTATTTTGCAATGTTGGATTTCTCTGCTGCTTAACGTAAACACTGGGCAACATCTCGGTTATTTTATCAAGAGTGTCATACTAAAAATGAATGTGTCAACTTGAATAAACCTGGAAAAATTCAAAATAATTGGGCAAGTAGCTTGTATTGCAGCCTCCAGTTGACTAAACTAATAGTAAATGAGAATGCCATGATGGAAATATTGAGACGTATGGTGCAGAAAACATATAAAAAACGAAATGATGACTATTTTTTTTAATTATGGGAATTGAAGGAGGTGGAGCAAGCATTGCTTCTGACACAGGTTTGTGGGCCTTCATAGCTGACTGGGAACATCTGTTGTTTTGGCTTTCAGCAGGGCTGTTGGGGAGCTGCATACCTGAGGTAGATTTGTATCCCATGTACCTTTGGCACTGCCTTGTCAGAGGCTCAGAAGGCTCACCTAGCACCCAGCACCTTCGGTCTGTTTCTGCAAGGAGAACACACTTTCCAACACTTTTTTTCTATTTTCTCTGGGATGTTTTACCCATCACTGTAATGCTCTAGGACTTCAAAGAACAAAAACTTGCTTTCTAACCTTGATAACAG
The DNA here is from genome assembly GCF_035582795.1 of Mycteria americana. Classification (NCBI taxonomy): domain Eukaryota; kingdom Metazoa; phylum Chordata; class Aves; order Ciconiiformes; family Ciconiidae; genus Mycteria; species Mycteria americana. The sequence goes on from NC_134373.1 coordinate 38,235,516, forward strand.
TGCCACATCCTTACAAAAAATATTACGTAGAGAATTAATCGTATCAATGGCCTTTAACTACAATGTCTGCAACATCTGTGGTACCATGGCCCATGATCCTGTGATCATCAATGAAGAATCAATGAAAATCTGACATCAAATTTAAACAGTGAAAAAAAAACTGGCTCCAGAGGAAGGAAAATGGAACGATGCTGACTGAAACTGCTGCTATAACTTGTGACAGGCGTTGGCCATAATCCACCACCTAAACCCGTATGTGTGTCCACTGACTTTAACCCCAGTGTGACAAGATACAAAACCCAGCCTGCAGAATCCACAAGAACAACTAGGGTAAGTTAAATAAGTGGCTGCTTCTGCCTTTACCCCCAGGGGCTGCTGATACAAAAGCTCTGGAGTCACCTGGAACTTCTACCGGAGTGCGAAACCGGTGTTGAGCAGCTCACATCTTAGGAAGAGCATCTCAAAAACTATCTGCAACTACCAAGACTGTCATTAAAAGGGCTGCTTCAACCTGTCAAGTTTAAAAAAACCCAGGAGATAGGAACAAACTTCCAACAGATGTAGCTGTCATTTAAGATTAAAGCAAAAAGCTGGTGGTACAAAGCCTTACGATGTGTGCAATCACGCTTGTTTTTACCAAAGAAAAAGTAGCAACATCTCTTAAAATATTTCAGTTAAAAATAAAAGAACAAAGTGCACCAACAATGAATAAATCAAGACACTGAGTAGAAGAGCTTCACAATATGTCCACACATGCATCCTATAAGCACCTCATAAGTCCTGTCCTCAAGGACCAATAATCCCGCCAATAAATCATTTACTTTCCTTTCCACAAAGCATGCTGAAACATGAAGTCATAAATTCTCCTTCTGACAAGAGGAAAACACACCTGCCATAAAAGTGAGAGAAATAGGGAGCAGGAATGGTTGACAAAACCCTTGACATTGTGCAGTGCTGGGTGTGGGCAGAGGAGAACTGCTGGAGTCCCTTGCCCTGGATAAAGTGCTTAGAAAAGAAGCAGAGAAGACAGTTGTTTTAGGAAAATAGCCCCCTTTCAAACCGAGCAGCCATCCTATCTAACACAAATTAGTAGTGCTTTCAAAAACAAGCCTCCTGCTAACCTGGAAATAAAGTAATCTTCCCATATTAATCTGTGCCGTGTCCAAACACCGCACGTGTCCCCTCAGCCAAAGGAGTAAATGGTACAGATAGTGCCTCATGTCGCCAGGGCCTTTTTCAGCTTCTCGGGACCAGAGAGGACTGAGTGAATAGGCTATTGCATACACAATGTGGGGGTAATTGCTTTCAGGTGAAAGAAACTTACAGCCATATCCGAAATCCACTTTTACTCAAGTGGAAGCAAGCCATCTACATATAGGGGGAAAAAAAAAAAGCTTCATGGAAATGTGTCTAAACTCTTGCGTATTTTTCTTAACTAATAAAGAAAAAAATCATAACTTTTTGGTTGCATTTATGTTTCAGAAATTCTCTTTCCTGTTCTACATATATGGCTTTAAAACATCCTTTCATGTTGTTTTACCTAATACCTTAACACTTACATACAAAGGAATGTAATTTTCAAACTACTGCTTCTGCCTCACACATTAGAATTCCCTTCCAAGTGAGTGAAATCCTAATTTTTAAGAGTCTATCCAATTATTTGTATTTTAAAAATCATCTTGGCTAATCACTGACAAGCTGCACAGTACAAGAAATCAGTTGAGTACATATTTTTTAAAAGTACTATATAATCAAACGATTTAACCAAGCATTTTATGTGTCTCAGGACAAAACAAACCTCTGTCAATAAAATTGCAAAGCATATCACAATCTACAACAGATGCTTTATTGAATTCTTTAAATATATTACTCTATTAGCATCAGTTCGTGTCACTGTTACACTTCAGGTGAAATCTTCTTAAATGAACACCAGATAAAGGATGGACCTGTTGCAGCAATAGATTTACTGTTATGGATTTAAGAGGTCTCCACTGTATTCACATTACTTTATTACCATTTAGCACATTCTAATTAAAAATAAAAAGACTTCTTCCCTTTGCCTTCTTCCCTTGTGCATTTTGAAGTGATTTAATTCTAAAAAGAAAGAGCAAACGACAGATCAAAAGAAAATGTTAGACTATAAATTACCTGTTTCTCTGGACATATGGACTATTCATTAAGTACGAGGTTGAATGCTAGTTAAATTCCTTGCCTGTCAGATACTCTAATTCACCCAAGCCATTTTGCACATCATGTAAGACATTCCCATGCTGTGATTTAGGGAATTGCTTCTCAAACGGAAGCTCCAGTTCCCAGAGACTCTCCATCCACATCTATGCTGGTACAGCAAAGAGTGGCACTGCTCACTGGGAGGGGGTCACCCCTGCTTTTAACTTCTAAGAATGGAAAAAAGGACTTTGCTCAGGAGTCTTTTGCTCAGGAGTCTCCTGCCTTTCCAGCACAGCCCTGCAGACCTGCCAGTGCCAGCACCAGCTCAGGCTGCACCAAACACAAAGCAAAAGTCCTGCTCTCGGGACAGCAAAGCATCCTTCCCGTTAGCCTGCCCTTGGGGAATGGCTCACGGGAAGAGAAGTGTAACTGAGGCATCAAAAATACATCTGCCTGGGCTACAGCCAGGAGCCGGGGGAGACGGATGAGCCCAGAACCCATCAGCGTGTGTGCAGGGTCAGGGAGGCAAGCCCAGGCAGGTGTCTGCTCTACCATTGCCATTAAAAACCTTAAATTAACTTAATTAGCATTGGATCACATCCCAAGAAGGTAAGCAATCTCAATGCGGAAGATAGCCAAAAAATTGCTAGGAATAGAAATGAGAGGTGGACAGGCTTGTCTTTCTCTTGGAAAGACTCAAATCTACCTATATGGAAGTGGCACCAGTCAAATGCTGGGCTCCCCCGTCTTTGAAAGCGTCCAGATCTTTAAAGACAGCCTGTGCCCAGCAGCCCTTGTGTTTTCTACTGGCAAGGCAGGGAAATTGCATTCAAATGGAAACAGAGTTGCAGAAAAAACTGCTCTGCTGACAGCCTAAAAGTATGTCAATGGGAGAGTGGGTAACCTATGCCTTTTTGTATGTTGGGAATGGTTTGTGGTTAAACATAAGCACAGAACTTTGTTGGACATACAAAGCTGCAAAGTACCTACGTTAAGGCTACATTTTGTTATTTAATTTAAAAAAGCCCCATAGGATTTGAAATATTTATGCAAAATTTACGGTATGGTAAAATTGTCATTATTCATGGATGAAAGTCCTGAATACTCATTGTTGAATTTTTGTTTTTAAATGTTGACGATTCTTAACATTTGAAAAACTAAGAAGCCAATTTGCATTGGATAGATCCTAGCAAAACCCTGCCAGAACCTGCTTAGCCTTCTCAGCAGAGTCACGCGAATGCAATTTAGCATTCTCCAGCAATCCTTAGCACTTCCCAGGCTTCTTTTCATCGGAGACTTGCCAAAGTATTTTGAACCGCTTGCGTTTTTCTGACTTAGATAAACATCCTGTAGGAAATTAGATTAATACTAGTTCACAATGGAAAACCTTTATGACCCTGTTTCATTATTACTACTCGGATCATCATTCACATCATGAATAAAGATGTAGGGTATTGCTCCTGGAAATATATTACGCTTCTAAAAGGCTGTGTTGTTTAAAGTTACCTGTGCCTGGCCGGGAGGGAAGAGGTGGTGTTGAGGCAGGCTGTCTCGAAAAGCTTCCCCTGTTGCCAAAGTGAACATCTACAGTGACCTTCCAAAAAGCAAACCACCGCTCTGAAAGGTGCACGAGCTGGCGCTGGTGCCTGACCTGCTCTGATGGATTAGGTCCAGCCGTGTCCCTTGCTTTGCTGGTGGGGAGCTCCATTCAGCAAGGCGTGCTTTGCTCGACGTGGAGCAGAGGACGAATGATCATAAGAATATAAAATCAGGGCTGAAGGCAGCCTTGCTCCTCACCCTCTCTCCAGCAGTGGCAGCACTGACTGGCACAGGCTACGAAACAGGGGATATTGCCTTAGACTAGGAATTTTTAAGTTCTTTTATAGCATACCTGAGTCTCAGGTTAAAGTTTTCCCCAGCCACTAGATAGGGACAGATTAATGAAGCTGAAGGTTAATCACAGGTCGATGCTGAACTTCGAAACTGGGTTTGCTGGGTGGGTTTCCAAACTGAGTAGCACACAGTTAGAATTTATTTGGGGCATTTCCCTACACAGTAAGCTTACAGAAAGGAAATTCACTTCTGTGATAGAAGAGGAGGAATTTTTTGTGTACGTCAAACCACTTCAGTCATTTAGCATATAATGAAGAATAGGTTATCCAGTTTTAACTGGATATGCATGTCACAGAGTAGATTTTAACTACTAAGCAGGAATTTGGTTATAGAAATCAGGGTTCTCTCTGTCATTTTTGTGAAAAACACCAGTGATTAATCATGTTGTGGCAGGAGTCACAGACAATTTTGTTAACAACAGTCTCAAAGTTATTTTTGTTCTGAGAGAAGGCAAAGCAGAATTTGTGTCTGGAAAAAACACAGTATTGTTCTTTGCTCTGTTAAAGAGCGGTCCTTCGAGAGAAATTGCCAGATAGTTGAGAAGTTGTTCTTTCATTTTATTCTCCGTCTTTCAAGGCAGTTCCCAGGACACAGCAGGTTTCTGGGAACTGAACTGTGGTACATGGGTTAAAGTTTTCGGAAGAATAGATTATGGATTACCTGCATATGACTTTTTCCTATTACGAGATTGATGTGTATATGTACAAAATAAGTTAAACTCAGACTATAGCCAGACTCTGCTTCACTGAATTCTCCTCCCTGAGAGCTACTCTTGGAGCCTCTAAAGGCAATTCCAGCCCTCAAATGTACATAACTTATTAGAATGACATTGAAAGTCTGGCCAATTAGTGAGAGCATAAATCTGAATTAAAATGTCCACTTCTGAAGATTTTTGGTGACTGACACTGATTGCGATTGCTCTTGCTTTATCATACCCCAAGAAGGAAATCGTGCAGTGGGTTTGCATGGTTTTGTTTGTACATAATTGATATTGTGTCTCATTGGCAGTGGGTACAGATTTACTGTGGTTGGAAAGATGAGGGGAGGAGCCGGCAGTTCACACTTCAATAGTCAGAGCTGCTAAACTTAAAATTCAAGCTACGTTCCCATAAACATGAAATATGAGGATGAGGAAGTGATTTGAATTTATGAATAGGGAATAATGTTCTCCCGCTCTAAAACTCTCTTACCATTTGCTGTAGCTAATGATGGAATGGTTTGTGAATTTACTTTGTGACTAAAATACAGATTTAACCAATTTTAGAACATCAGAGTTGGATGGCACGCAATAAGATGTAATTGTCAATTATCACAATATATCCATAAGACAAAGTCATTAAACAGCAGTGAAACTGCAGATGGTTTGAAAGGTATCTAAATGTTTCTAAATTTATCCCAATTAAAATAATAGACCAGTGTAAAAAAATAACGCTTTAAGGATTCTGAGGGGGGAAAAATGAGACTAGTGATCTAGCAGCCTGTGCTCTGTATAAATAGAGCTCTAAAGATTCAGAGACAAGAGACCTTAATTGAAGTCCATTAAAATCAATAGAGGAATAAAAACCAGACAGAAATAGAACAGGAAGGAAAACATGCCGAGGGAGTTTCAAAGTACTGAATGTACCAAGGGAGTTTCAAAATATTGAGTGCTCACCTGTAATTTCTACTGAATTAACAAAAGCTATTGATGATCAAGAACTCAGGAAATCTTGGAAATCTGTCTGCTGCTGAATTTTGGCATGGAGTCCTCTCTAAGGACATTATTCCGTTGATCTCGCTCAGCCTGTGATTTCACCCTGTCCCTCCGTTTTTCTTTTTTACAAGGTGTGTACTATAAATAAGTCATAATGCTGAATCACTTTCTCTTTCTGCAGTGCAAAATTCTCCGATCTGCTGCATTTGCTTCATCTGAAAGGGCAGAGAAAAGTATTTATGTCTATCCTTAGGCTTGTAACTAAGTACCCTGTGAGCATCCAATATCTCTAAAAATATAGCTGTCATTCAGAGAATACTTGTTTCCATCCTGTCCTCCCGTTCCTCGTGGTTATGAGGATCCTGAGAAGCCTTGTTGAGGTATAGGGACTATATAACAGCAGTGCTGACCTTCGTGTTCTGAATTCATGAGTCAGACTTCAGCAGCGAAAGATTTTACTTTTATTTGTATTTTCCATCTGCTTTTTCAGCTTCAAGTGTCATTTTCAAGATTTTCTTCCCATCTATGAAGAATGCCATTTTTCCGATTCAGGGAAATCCATTTTTAAAGAACATGATTCTAAGTGTTGAAGCTTTAAGAAAACATTAACTAGCATGAGATTTATAAGATACAATTAAGTTAGATTTTATTGGTATACCTTAGTGGAAATTTTCCCTTACTTGTCTGACTCTTCTCTCTATTAAAATAACATAAAAGCAAAAAAAATCTACAGCATCCCTGTGTAGTCACCATCTGAATTTACAGTGCTCTGGTACCCAGTTGACCCATTAGTGATTATCACTGCAGCCAGATAGTGCTTATTTCAGGAAGAGCATCATATTTGATTATAAACTGTGGAGTACATATAATTTTAATATGCTATGTTGGCCAGATTAACCAATCCTTCCTCTTACAATGTAAGTATTCTCATTTATTTCAGTATGGCACAAAATTAAGTTAAGGAAAAAATAAAAGAGAGAATGGGTCAATTTAATAGTCAGGAGGTTGCACAGCCTGCACTACTCTTTCTGCTTCACTCAAGACAGGCTGCTGTGATAATTTTAACTCTGCCTGGTCAATGATGATGCAAAATGCGGGTCAAATGCCGTACAACTTGCTCATGCCAGCAGTCCCCCGAACCCCGCTGTTTATAGCAGTTTCTGTACTCCATCAACCGGATGCCATGAAATGAAGTAGGATAGTCCATTAATTTCTTGTAGTGCAGGACTGGCAAACTGATGAGTGCACCAACTGATGTGCTGAATAGGGCGCCGGGAGGTTAGAAATGCACTTGATACTGAATCTTTACGAAACAGCTCCAGTAAAAATGATCATCAATCAATAAACAGCAAAATGTATTTTTCAGAGGAATATTTTCCGATAAGAAATCAACCGGTAAAATGGCTGTCATAGGGTAACATAGAAAAGGCTGGAAGTTTTCCCATTTCAAGCAAGATGTTTGTATAAATTGGCTAATAAACAAAAGAAACGACATTATTTGGCAGCCACCCTTAAAAGAAATTTTAGGCCCATCAAGCAAACAGATAATGTGTTATTGTGACTATGAGTGCACCCCTGGCTCAGAATTTCCTTTACTTTCATTTGATAGACTAATTAATTCCCATTTATGTTTAAGTAAATGATTCTTCGCAGCATTCACTGACAAAGTTCTTATTGGATAAACATAAACAGAATTTATGGATAACTCTAAACCCAAGCCTTTGGACTGCCAAGAGGACTGTCTTGAGATTTCAGCCTTCAATTTCTAACTTCTTAACAAGTCCACAGTAAGTAATGATGCTCAGTATATCAGCCTGATACTGCCTCTGCATATTAGCGCTGGTTAGATGGTGTCCATAACTCTTGCAATGCTGAAACCCACAGTAAAAACAAATACCATTATGAGGCTTTTCTCCCTCAATAAAAATGTTTCCTTAAGTGAAGACCTATAAGCCTATATCAAAAGAACTTGTCTAACTAAATAGCCACTTGCTCAACACACTTTGGGGAGCAGAAGGGATCATAAAGACACAGGTTTCAGTGGTCTGAGCTGCTTCTCTGGCTTTCTTTTCTCTGCTGTCCTACAAAACATAAGCCCAAAGGTGGGTGATGCTTGATAAATTGACACGGGAACTTGTACTTATGTATTATCCTGATTAAGTAAACTGGCTTTTAAAAAATGTCAGCAGGAGTGAAGTTTGCTTTAGTAACATACTTGTAAATGCTCATTTTTAGATCTTTAGGCAAGGACATAAAAATTAATACTTACAAAAGAAAAATCATGATTACTTAGTTTTGCATCTATCATATCTAGTACTCACGTGCTGCCCTCATCTTTGGCCAATCTGAACAAGTAAAGTGAGTGTGGACCTGGCTAATGGGCACCGTGCTGGTGTAAGGAATCTGTTTAAGAAACAAAAGCAGGCAGGTATTTAAAAGACACAAGCAAGCAAACAAAACTACATTTTCACTTAGAAAAGGAATTTAAAAAAGGAAATGGGAAACAGGCTCTGAAAGAACATTTGTTCTTAGCAGATAGGCAGGCATTTTTAGAGGATATCCAGACTACAAAGGCATTAAAATAAAAATGGAGTGAATTAATGAAGAGAACAAAACATTTCAAGAGCACTGGAGTACATGTTTTACACAGTGAAGAATTCAAAGAGAAAGGAGGAAAAGAATTAATTCTAAATACTGGTTTCAATAGTAACTATCTTAAAGTCTCTAATCAAAACCCGAAGCTTTTATACAGAGCATAGCAATTACAGCTATCAAATACTGTATATAAGTTTCTTTCTTTGCTTTTTCTTTCTTTTTCTTTTTTCTTTCACTATTGCTCCATTTCTTTCTTTCTCTCTTCCTTGCTTTCTTCTCTTTTGCACACACACTCTATCCCTTTTTCATAACTTTTTAGTGCCTGTTCTTTTTCCATTTTGAGTAAGTTATTTCTAGAAAACTTTAACAAATATTTGAAGTGAATGATGACATACTGAAAACATATGCAAGAAGCACTCCTCTTGTTGATTTCTTAAAGTCTGTAACACAACAATTTTCTAAAAGTGTGTTTGAGTTTTGACTGTGAATAATTATATTTGGGGCCTGATCAGGTAACTTGACAAGGATGTCTCGCAGATGGCTTACATACCAAAGTGCTTTGGTATCAGGGTTCTGGCAAGAAGATAAAATAGGAAATTATGTAGGTGAAAATCAGTTATTTCTAGCTGGGATCCATTTGCTGGGACTGCAGACTCTGAAACGGAGTCTATGTTTGTGTCACCCTCAACAGCGATGGCATTACACAGGAGATGTCTAATGATACAAATGAGCCCATATTCAACCACTTGCCAACAATGATCACAACCAATTGTTTCAACATCACACATAGAGCATATAACCCTACAGCAAAAAGTCTGAGTAGCTTTAAATCATCATTCTTTAGAGTGTTTTAGTTTGTCGCTCTCTCTGTCATTATATCTCTCTCCTTTTTTTTTAAGGTTTACATAATTTATCCTTATAAACAGTTGGGAATGAAATTTCCTACAGTAGAAAAAAATAATAAAGCAAATAAGGCAGACATCATCGGTTTATTTTATCCCCAGAACTTACCAAAACACCAAAATCATAAAAACACAAGGAACTTTAAAATATCGATCACTGCCCTATTTGGTTAGGCAAAGCACAAACACAAGAAAACTGTGGATGGAAGCAGAAAAACTGCTGTTGTATAATTTACAAGGTAAAGAAACACATGCGCATCTCACCTTTCTCTCTTTTCCAACCGATACCACACTTTGTGGAATAACACATCTTGCTAGACATATCTGAATGTCATGATGCGCACAAGATTTTCTACAGAAGACAACCTAGAATGCTGCAACATCCTTACATGAAACAGCTTCGGTTTTCTGCTATAATCAGGGCAGATGAGCTTTTTGATACACATACTAGTTCCTAACAACATCGCCGATCTCGTTAACACTATAAATACCTGTGAGGAAATATGAAGCCTCCAAAATGGTTAATGCCCATTGACATAATTTCCTTTTGAAGTGAAACCTTGAAAATATGTTAAAAGGCTGATACATTGAGCTTTTGAAAAGGCACTGCTGAAGACTAATTGTCTTCTATCGTGTCTGTAGCTTTTAAGTCTTCCAAGCTGTTAATTTGCATGGAGATATACATTAGAGAGAAAATTAAAGGTTTTTAGATTGAGCGTGAAGATTGTTAGATTGCAAATAATAAACCAAACGTGAGTGCCTGAATAAACTAAATTATGGGGATTTTTAGGCTCACCTACACCTTTCTTTTCTTTTATTACTAGTTCCATTGCTTCTAGTAATTCAAGATTTAACTGGGAAAAAAAAAATCCATTCCTTGAAAAAAAACTTATCGTAGAATTAATTTAAAATAGAGCTTAAATGTTTGTTTTTCAGCAAGATGCTTGGTATAATGCATTTTTACTACAAAAGCATCAGTCTGTATATTCCTCCACTGGGGGAAGACTTAAAAAAAAATATATATATTGCTTTAGTGTTTCCTCAGGAGGCCTCCTCTTTTCTGGTTCTTTTATGATATCTAAAGTCCGCAAAAGAGAACCACTTATGACAGAAAAGCAGAAAAAATTAGAAGCCATTTTCTTTCAGCTTCTGTGGACTACGCTTTAAGTAAGAGTTCCCTCTATTTTTCACCTAGGAATCATTTTCACTCGGTTATCAATACTGACAATTGTACTCGTTTAGGAAAGACATGATTGGTTTTGACAGGTCATTGCGAAGGCTGCACCAAATTGTGTGCAGCTCCCAGGCTCTCTGCTCCGATTCCCGTCCCAGAACATTAAACGTCCACTTTTCTAGCAGGTCAGATGCCTTCGTCTTCTCCTGAGGAGATCAATTTCCTCGATGCCAGTAAATGAAGGAATGAAGACACTGCCGTGTCAAAAATCGTTGCTGGATACTGGTAGTTCACACTAACAAGAGGAAAGAAGCCAGTGAGCGATTCCTACAGTTAACCTTCACACATACACAGATGGGCTTGAGCAAAAGAAAATGCCACGCAGAACAAAGCCGTAAAGGCAATATCAGAAAGACAGATGTTCCTGATGGAAAATGATCTTTTACCACCAGGTCATTGGTTCAAACCCATTCAAAAACTGCAAGAATAAGAAAGGTTAAAGGACTGAAGTTACTGAAAGCCCAAGGCCTTAAAAGAGTTTCCCTGTCCTCTCTGTGTACTTAAAAGGAAAAGATAAATAAGCAGCAATACCTAAGAGTACCTGGTAAAAATTTCAATGAAACATGAAGAATGTCCTTTTAAAACTACAGAAAAATAGAGTTAATACATTTCTTGTATGCTCAAGTAACCTACTTCTAATGATAAATATGGCCACATTGTCACAGGAAATGAGGGAGATAAAAGTTGAGTGGGAAAATGAACACCGCTCATAGCAACAATAATATGTAGAAAATGGTGATAATAATAAAAATAAGAAGTTATATTGATGCACGATCTAGAAGATGAACTGAGAAGTGAATAGATAGGGGAGTGGTAGATGTAAATCAAATAAACATTCACGATATAAAAATAATATATACTGCAAGGTCACCCAGCCAGCACATCAATTGCACCTCACACTTGAGCACACACTTGCCAAAACATTCAAACCCATTGGCACTTAGACTGGAGTAGAGATGACAATGAGAGATCGTCTACCAAAAATATTAGCCTAAGAAATATTAACACTTTTCAGAAATGCCACTGAGCATACACATGAAAAAACCTGCACAGGTACCCACTTAAATTGCTTTCTTTACAGGAAATCCCAGGAAGTTAAAATACGGTGCTTTTTCCGGCTCTTTCTCTTCTACTCATTCAATGTTTACACTGTCTGCAACATTCAAAATATCTTTAGTTGCGGAGTATGTTATAATGTTGTCTTTTCAAGTGACTGAGATTGCTACATTTTCTGTACTGCTATGACTCTCTCTTAGTAAAATTATTGCTGAAGCATTGTTGTTATCTCCGAGAAATTTTCAGTATGTCCTAGACTCGCATAACCTGGGTAATGTCTATAACGTGCATCAGTTTGGGTAGCGCAGGTCATGGCACATTTCTTAAGAAGCAAATAAGATGTCTAATTATAGTTAAATATCTAAGTCTACATGACTGGGAAGCAGGAGTCCTACTGACCTTCACTTCAGTGTTTTTGGAAATTCTGCCTTTTATGGCATTTATAATTGTTGCCACTTAGTTGTCTGGGTGAGGGCTGAGAACGAATAAACTTCACATGTCAGATGTCAGATGTTAGTATACCAGTCTTCTGGAAAACAGGCAGTTGGTAGAAAATTAAGGTGATATAGGGACCTGTGCATAATAATACTTCTGAAGCTCTTTTCTTTTCCTAATGTTAAATAATATGTGTTCCCCACATGCAATAAACTATTCCACCATTCACTGTGCTGAAAAATTATTAATTTATACCTCTTTTTTCCATTAGAATGAGGTTTTAATGTTGAATCTTGAGTTTTGATGTATGGCTTATTGAACAGATGATAAAACCCAGCATGGTAATTAGTATACACAAGTATGAGGGAGCAGAATCAAGCTTTTTGGGCTGCGCAGTGAGTGCTATGCCCTGATGGATGCCTTTTCTCATTTGCTTGCAAAAACGACTGCACCATTTCCTCACACTGAGTCTCGGTTAGAATTCAGGAGCAAAAGTGGAAAAGTCGTTGACAAGTTTCTTCCAGCACAGAAAGTTAATTTAATTTGCTAGTAGACTGGTTTTCATGCAAAAGCACCATGACATCTGACATGGTATGCTTTCTTCTGTGACTTAAATTGTTTTCACCAATTCTTACACCACCATTTGCTTCACTCTCCTTAATGGTCCAGTTACCAAATGAGATAGAGGAAAATACTCTCATATCCCTTTAAAATATCCAGGAATAATTAACCTCTAAAATAAACTTTTACTCTGCTTTTGGAGGAATCATTAAGCAATAATGGAAACAATAGACTTTTTAATTAAACTTCACTGGGGAGGTAATTCTACTATTTGCTGAGCTTATCAGATGCCTTGACAGTATTTCCTAGTTTTGCTGGCATTTTACTACTTTTTCTCCCTGACCCTCACTGAAGGTTAGCTTTGTTTTGGGAGTCTCGATGTTGACAAAGATGTTCCCAGCAAAGTGAATTTTCATCTCTCTTGCAGATGTTTTCTGGCTGCCAACGTCACCTTGTGCACTCCAAGCACATGTTGCTCCACTGCCTTTCTTATCTCAAAGTGGCGGATCAGGGGGCAGAGAGGGAAACATCCATCCTTTAAATTTTGCTTTGGGCATTGGCTCTCTGCTCATATTTTCTCATTACTCATCTGAAGTCCTGACTCCTCCAGGAACAAGCCAGATTTCTGAAGGTATTTACACTCTATTTCAAAGGGATGATCCCTTGAAATTTGGACCACCACTGCTGACCACCTTACCCTCTGCTCAGGGACTGGCAGGTACAAAATAGTGCTTTGGGGGAATCAACTTATGAAAGGTCTGCCTGGGAAAGGACCAGTAGAAGAAACACCAACAAGAAGATCAGCAACTCTAGATTTTATCTCCTTTTGAATAGTCCGTACAAGAGCACAGAAAAAGCGTAGAGTAAAAAGTGGACCAAAGAGGTGGAGCAGTAAATTAAGATGTCAGAAGCCATGCAGCACAATGAGTTTATGAAATCTGTGTTAGAAAAGTGTAATGCTTGAAATGTAGGAAAGAAAGTTGCTAGAGAATGACGCACACAAAAAAAGAGTGGTCAGAGCTGGGCCTATATTTAGAAATTAGTGAGGGTGGTAAGACATTAATAGGTTTTCAATGTCCAAAGAGAGAAAACTGGGTGTAGGGAGCTGAAACAGGAGCAGCTCACACGTACTCCTCAAGGGGAAACTTACCTTCTATAGTGCGTCTTGGGTGCAGCAGAGAGACAAATCTGCTGCCAAACTATGTCATGTTCCAACCATCTGCAAAGGCACAATGATGAAGGCATTAGTACAAGTATCTGTAAATGGCATAGCTCTCCTGAAAATGCTACTGCTGATTTTTTGAAGTCCCGGGTAGGCAAGTCCAGAGATAAAGTCAGGAACAACAGAGACATCTCAGGCAAGGTGCAACAATTAGACCTTCATCCCCAATCCAAGAAAAGAAAGTAAGAAAAGGCCTTATAAACTCCATGTGGGGAAGCTGCAACTCAGTTAGACAAGTATATCAAGATACCATCATAAAAGGTTCTTAGAAAATGACTAAAAATTGTATTATGAGATTATTATGACAAATGAGGTATACGTAATCAATAATTGCCTGGATGTGCAGAAAACCTTGGCTTTGAAAAATCCAAAGGAAACAAGTATTTACTGTATTATGTTCCTTAAAAACTTTGTTCTTTAAAATCAATGTATATTTTAGCTGTTATATCTTTTTTGTGTGGTTATCAAAAAATTTCAGTTCCAACTTGTCCTTTGCGCCTACAGTAAAAATTAAAAATAAACTTGTGTTATCCTCTTCTACCACCTGTTTAAAGAATGACATTCAATTCTGATATAATAAATACAAAATATAGAAGTAATATGTTTGGGTTTTTTAAATTTCACTTAAGAAAAAATAACGTTACTTGAAAATTACAGTGTTCAAGCACCAGGGCCTTAAATTTCAGACCAGGTTATTTAGTGGGAATCACATTGGACTATTGCCAGGCATTACATGAAAAATATTCCCCTAAGTGTCCTCATTAAAATTATGAAAACAGTGCAGTTCAGCTAAATCTAAAAAACTTATCCCTAAGTAATCTTGCCATGACTTTTCATTATGGTGCATTAGTTTAAAGCACACATTGAACCCAGGCCAAATCAATACTTGATTTAAAAAGGAAGAATGGTGAGTTTTATAAAACTCTAGAGGTGTCAGCATCTGTACATGTCTTTTTTTCGATAACCATGCATTGCAATAACAGAATTTCTGCTCTCAGCTGTGTCACTGAGAAAACATTTGGTTGGCATTTTCTACAGGCACAAAAACAAGCCTGATAAAGAATGCCTTAACATAAAGTCTGCAAATCCAGCTGAGGCCCACAACTATATGAGGGTCATTTGAATAGCAGAATAAATAAGTGACCATTTTCCGACTCTGAGCTGTTCATTTCTCAAGTCACACAGTTTGAGAAGTGCCGAGTTTTCCCTTCCAAGTCTTCCATCACCAAAAGTATACCTAGCAGAGTCTGATCTAATCCTCCTAGGAGTCAATTTCCATTGAGTTCAGCAAAATGTTCAAGACTCCCTATTTTCATCTTTCCTTTAGAATATGAGCTTTTAGAATGGATTCCTGAGGATACAGCAGAAGTTTTTGCATTATGTGGCTTGGCAGCTTATTCTAATATCTATGAAATCTCACTAAAATATCACGGGATGAAATTTTATTTTTATGCCTTTTCCAGTAATATTAATAAATATTAACATCATGCTAATGCATAAGTAAAATATTAACATTAAATAAATGTTAAGTAGCTAGATGATTTCTAGTCTGAACTACACCTGCAGCCTTTGGCACCGTTGCTATGTAACAGTCATCAGTACCTGGGAATTCTTGGAAGAGAGTTCAATTTTTCTTCCTAATTTCTCCCTTACACGTTTTCTGTTCTCAGACCCACTTTGTGGCCTTTCGGAGGAATATTCTCCTTTCTGGACATACATGTTACAGTGCTGTGTCCATGGAAACTGGAGTTCCAAACAGGCAAGAAAAACAGAACAGCAGTTTTTGCCTCCTCCAAGACCCAGCACTTAGCCCCAAATAATCTTCTGCACTTTCCTTATCTCCCAGACAATTGTTTGTTTCAAACTATTTTTTTTTTCTAAAATGGTTTAGATTTCATCCTAGTTTTCAACTATTTTTAAAGGTATAAAGATTGATTACACTCTCCCCCTTTCTTTTTAGCTGCCATTTGTCACTGTTGTGAAAAACATCAAAATGAAGGCTACTTCTATTAAATGGGAAACACTATAATTCCCATGCAATCTGTCCTTGTATAAGAAAAAAAGAAGAAATAGCCTTTCCTCCATGGCTAGATTTGATTTCCCCACATAAATCCACACCTTCACACACCCCACCCACGCATCATTTCATACATGCTGCCAAGTTAGTGAAATGCCACAGACTGCAAGCAAATATTTTAGAAACAATTGCATTTATCTTGTGAATGGCACTCTCTGATTAGCTTTCTTATAATCAATCACACTGATATCTGATTCACAAAAGCTCAATTATGCCTCTGTAAAAGCAATTAGATGGAGACCTTAAAAGAACAGATTAAAAGGTTTGAATACTTGGAGAAAGTAATTTAAAAATATTAAAAGGAAATTACATTTTAATTTTATGTATTCATCTATTTGTAAGTTAATGAAATTAATGAGGCAAGAAATGAAATGGAAATTCCACAACTTTGCATTTCTATAGTTAGTTTGTTTGCCAGGAGCAATCCCAGAAAAGCCATATTTACTACCAGTCTACAGCTAAAAATAATAAATAGTCTAATTGCAAGAGTATTTCTATTACATATTTTGCCTCTTTTCTCTCATATAGTCTACAAATATCCTAAATATCTCCCTGAAGGAGTCTCTGCTGGCCAGCATGAGGCTGAAACCCTACTGTAAAAGTGTATAAAGTGACCCTGGGAAAAACGAGCATTTCTATTAAGATTGTTTTTTCCCTTCTGCAAACAATATCTGCTCAGCTTTCCGTGTCAACATAACTTTGAAATGAATCATTTGAGGAACTGAAAGCTGTGGCCTAAGAACTGTGAAAAAAGCAGTTTTCAGAAGATATGTGTGTACTTGAAGTGTTTTCTTCCTACTGCTACAGATGGGGAAAGATTTGTTCGTTTCTTTCATCTTGGCTTGAAAATATCAGCACAATCAAAATAAATATAAGAAATAGGCTGAAACTCAACCTGCAGTTCCTTTGCAACCATTGAACATCTGTAAATTTTGATCAAGCACCCAAGCTACAGGTGAATTCCAATGATTGATTAGACCAGGTACTCTAACGAGATAGCTGGGCAGCATCTCCTGCTGCTGACATCTTCTTGAGCGTTTTCAGTCAGGTTGGTTCTTGGTAGGCTGCCATCCTCAACCCTTTTCCTTAAAAAAAAAATCATAATTCCCCATCCCCGCTGTAGGACACACTAATATGTACAGGGAATTAATAGTTAGAGTCTTAGAGAGGCAGGTTGGGTTATGTTGCTTATAGCTGGGTTTGCTGTAGGCAGGATCACATCTCTGGATTAAGGTGGGCTATGCTAGGAGATAGGAGGCTCCAAACAGGCAGTAGCAGAAAGTTTTTGGTTGTTTAGACCCTAAAAACCATTGGCAGTGAGTGTAGACACAGAATGAGAGAATAAAAACTGACAGCGCTGAAATGAAGCAGAAATGGGAACCACTGCTCTTGAAAATTCTCCTCATAAATGTTAGGAAGGTCATTAAATAAAACCTTATTCAAGTAGGTATTAATATTTGATAAGGATCTGAACCTCAAGATCTGATTTGGGGTGAACAGAATGGAAATAAGAAACTTGGGGTTTTGATAAGCAAATTATGACAATTCCTGTCAGAGCTTACATGTATCAGAGAACTATGGAGGCTGGGCAGAAACGTTGGACTTTCTGCTTACGTCCTTAAAATCTAAACAAGCCAATAATCCGGTCAGAGCCCTGGTGTCTGTTAATCCATTTAATTTCGAATGTGTGTGTTAGTAACTGTAGAATGTAATTCAGAAGTGGAGAAAGACTGGATTTTTCAAAATTCTTCAAGCTTTCAAGCTAATTTCCTGAAGAATTTGGAAGAAAAGCAAGTCTGATGCTATTGCTCATGAAATCGGTCGGAGTCATTTGGTTGAATCCTAAGCTCCTTTGGGAACACCCTTAGAAGGAACAAGAAGGGGAACATGCAAAGCATCAAAATCTGAATGATTACATCTAAAGTAAAAGGGAGTCAGTACAATTATTCGAAGAAAGTGACATCAGTAGCCTTTCGTTCTTGTGAGGAACAAAATGAAAAGATAACTTTTGAGAAAAGTAGGAAAAAATACACCAGCAGGGCTGGTGTCCCAAGCTAATATAACACCAACTCAGAACATATTTTACTTTTACTGGAAGCTATAAAATACTTAATTAAAAAGATCATGTTGGCAAGAAGTCTTTTTATTAGTTATATCTAATCACAAGCAATTACTGTAGTATTAAACAGGTAATATACCAAAAGTGTCATTTATTGTTATGAGATTCTATGTAGTTTAAAGCTCTGTTTAATAATACCAACAATGGTGATAATAACAATAATGGACAAAGCATTAGCAGGAAGCTTGTGAAACCATTCCCCCTCTTGTCCTGCCCAGAAGAAATCCTCCTGGCAATTTTGGGTCTCAAATTGCACAGCTAGGACTCAGCCAGATAGACAGTCACTAAGTTGCAGCATTTGGGTCTCATCCCATCAAATATGAATGTTTTCAAGCTTCTCTATATGAAAATGAGGTGGGTGAGCAGCTCCCCTTTGCTCTGAACCAGATTTCTTTGCTGGACACTTGCTGTTGGCCCCCCATCCTTGGAAACCAGGATGCAGCATGGCTGTTGCAGGGCTCCCCATAAAAGTACCTAGGACCCAAGACTGGGAACCCTCTTTGCATTGATATCTTTCTTTAAGATGAATGTTTAAACCATATTTTTTCAAAGTGAAGTAACTCCTCTAAAATGAATGGCTGCAGACAGACACACAGCACTTCCAGAGAAGCAGATATCTGGTTTTAGATGCTCATTAGTCACTCTTTGCTTTGGCTGGGGTAACAAAGGCATCAATCTGGATTTAATAATAAAACCCTGTAGGTATTTCTTTTCTTCATTTTCTCTGTTACTTTTACACATAGACCTTGACCCTAACAGTCCTTCCTGTCCCATGTTTCTCTTCTGCTAAGCAAGAATCCACTACCTCACCTGACCTATAAGTTTCCTTCTTCTCTTACTGGTCTCATAGCTCCTGAACAGGAGCTATCTATTATTAAAATATCCCTTCTCTTTTTTTTCTCTCATCTAAAGCTTTTTTTAATGCCTAGCACAGGGATCTTCCCTTTTATGATTACAAGGCGCATTTAAAATGACTTCCAGATCACCCTCAGCAGGGGAGCTAAGTGTTCCACTGTGATTTTGTCCCAAAACAGTGGCTATGTTTCAGGTCTGATAGTGATCCACGTGCCTGAATGGTCATCAAGCTTTAACTACTTTCTATTATTTCTAGAGAAAATGGTGCCAATGACAGACTGCACGTGACTCAGTACTTATCAAAGCATGCAATTAAGGAACAATTTTAGACCTCTACCCAGAATTCATAAATTCTGCATAAACAGATTCCCTGAACCATCACTGCTAAGTCAGCTGTGAATATATGTGGGTAAGTGTAAGTGCTTATGTGAGTAAAATAAACAAATAAAGGAGCGGGTGACATTATACGTTTAGTAACACTAAAATAAATCTTAAAAGTAAAAAATGGATTTAGTACACATTTATCTGAAGACAGAATTTGGCCTAAGATGTCCAAAACCCTTTAAGAATATTGATAATGCACAGTAGCAAAAAATTTAATTTCCCTATTTGCAGCAGCCCACTAGCCACACGGAAAATTTCAGGCCCTGTTCTGCAATGAACTTGACTTTGGGAGGGTTTTGGACTTAATTAGAGTCAGCTGAAAGATTAAAAAAAATTCTACTGAAAGAAATCTATTACTGTACATTTTATTTTAGATTTGAAGGACATATCCTTTGAAAAATTAAGTCTAGCAAAATGTTATATTTTCTTTATGATCCTTGTATTATTTTTACAGGGAGAGATTTTGATTTCAGTGTCTGTAAACCAATGCAATATCTTGATTTTCTCACCTACCCAAATTGTTATACATAAAGTCATGTTATCTTCTTTGATTTTTTTCTCATTTAAATTAGCATCAGTGATATTAAACATATTGGCATCTACATGGTTTTAGGGGCATCAGTGCATCCTTAGGTATTTATTTTTGTATTTCTCATTGCTATCTTGTGTTTTTCTTGGCAGCAGCTTTCTCACCTCTGCTCACATCATTGTCTAATTCAATTAATCAACAGGAAGTGCTGGTCTGTACAGTCACTGACTCATAAGTATTATAAAAGCTCTGTCATTGCACCCTGACAGTATCAAAATAACAATATCAAAATGTATTTCTATTAATCATGCAGTTACTTTTATGGAACCGCAAATACATCTTTTTTTCATGGAAAAAAAATGGACCTTTTTGGTAGAGTTCGATTTCCAGAGAAAGAATTCACTGTATCTTTCCAATTTTGCTTGTTCTTCATTTGCTTCATGGATGATTATATTCAGAATATGGAAATTGTAATGGCTGAATTTTTATTTCAATGACAGTTTGAGATGGAACTATCTGAATGTGCTCAACAGAAAATAAATTCACAGTAAATAACAAATTACCTTTGTCTTACAAAATAAAATAAATAATGGATTCAAACTTTATTGAGAAGAAGTATGGAATGATTTCAAAATGTTAATTTAGAAAATTGGATGCTTACATTTATTTCATGCATTTCAGGCTGATCTGCAAGTGGAATCACTTGTTAACCAAAGCAGAACTGCTATGATTTAACCCCAGCCGGCAACTCAGCCCCACCCAGCCGCTCGCTCACTCTGCCACGGTGGGATGGGGGAGAGAATCGGAAGGGTAAAAGTGAGAAAACTCGTGGGTTGAGATAAGAACAGTTTAATAGGGAAAGCAAAAGCTGCGCACACAAGCAAAGCAAAGCAAAGAATTCCTTCGCTCCTTCCCACGGGCAGGCAGGTGCTCAGCCATCTCCAGGAAAGCAGGGCTCCAGCACGCGTAACGGTGACTTGGGCAGACAAACGCCATCACTCCCAATGTCCCCCCTTCCTTCTCCTTCCCCAGCTGTATATGCTGAGCATGACGCCGTATGGTCTGGAATAGCCCTTTGGGCAGTTGGGGTCAGCTGTCCCGGCTGGGTCCCCTCCCAGCTCCTTGTGCCCCCCAGCCCACTCGCTGGTGGGGTGGGGTGAGGAGCAGCAAAGGCCCTGACCGTGTGTCAGCACTGCTCAGCAGGAGCGAAAACATCCCTGGGTTATCAACACTGTTTCCAGCACAAATCCAAAACAGAGCCCCATACAAGCTGCTATGAAGAAAACTAACTCTATCCCAGCCAAAACGAGTACAAGAACAGAGAAGTAATAATTTTGCAGAATACTTAGACTAAACCTAAGCGAAAAAATATATTTTTGTCACTTAAAAAATATTTAGTAATAGTGGGAGAAACCCATGTCAATTCCTGCTTTTCTGTTTTCCACCACATTGTCAACTTTTGCAGTTGATCTTAGCTCCACTGAAGTCCGTAGTAAAAAACAGAAATCCCTCACTAGAGTAAAATCAAGCACTTTGTGGCACTCTGAAAACTAGGACCTTGAAAACTGAAACCACTTTTTCTATTGTCCTGTTTTCTTATTATTACCTCTGTGAGCCCTCAGAAACTTTCAGCTTATTTTTCATGGAAATTATGAACACATTTCTTGCTCTGTTCTCTCAACTATTCACCAATGCAGAAGACAACACTTCTTATTTGCAAAGCAAAGCTTTGGAGCTATTATTTACCCACAAAACAGACTTAATATAGGCAGAAGCAGCCAATAACTGTTGTCATGATCTCCGTATTTTGCTTCAAAATGTTCCAGTCTTTGGAATAAAAACATTGCTGGAGCTGGAAAAGCCCTTCATTCGCAATCCCCTCAATAAGACTAAGATTTTTTTAATAGCCCCTGCCAATAAGACAGGACATTTATTTTGGCCAGGATTCATATGTGTTGACAAGGGAATGAGCAAACTCCTAACCCACTTTACACAGGCCATGAAATATTCCCATCAAAGGGTAACGCTGCTAAACTAAGACTTGGGCTGATTTTAAGAGGTGAAGAATGCTGTATAAGCATGAATCCTTAGAGCAATTAAATCCTTCGAAAGGCAGCCATATAACAGGATTTAATCTAGAATAAGAAGTAAAAGACCTACATTCCTGGGTCACATATGAGACAAAGCTCAAATTCTGCATTTTTATTTTTTTATCCAAGAAATGATTTGAAGAATATCCACTTTATTCAACTGCCAGACCTAAAGCTTGCCAAGATAATATACTGCTTCCTTTGATCCTACTTTGGCACAGACACAATATGCCTCATTGTAATCTGAATCCTCTCTTTTGTTTCCTGTTTAACATCAGACATTTTAACAGAGAAAAAAGAAAAAAGTCCCCATTCCATCCAGGTCTCAAAAAAATCTTCTCCGCATCTTTTTGCTTTACCTTTGAAACTGGCAGATCTCACAAGTGTAAGATTGCTTCTCCAATTTTGCTATGTTTTCTGAAAGTTTCTCTGTCCTACAGCTCTTGTATTCACAAATCTACAGTTTGAACCCATAAAATATTTTCCATTCTTACCTTGTGGAAAACACCAAATATATGCATGTCTTAAATCTGTGTTTAGTTCTTGATCACATCAAGATGGTCCAATCGAGGTTGCTGCCATGAACTCAGGCCCTCAGATTATTCACCCTGACAACTGAGAAGTCAAGCTTTAAATCCAGGCTCACTGTCATTGACTACAGCTAGGATTTATGACTGTACTTCTCTTAAATGCTTATATCAATGGATCATAATTGCTCTTCTGAGACAAGTTGGGTTTTGCTATTCAGATCTTCCCGCTGCAAAATCAGCTGGCTGCCCTTGACAGTCACATTTTCAAAAAGTTTCACAGATTTGCTTCATATACTCATCAAATATTACCTAGGCTCTTGATCCATCTGCAACACAGCAGAGTCCAGTCCTGCACACAGAGCAATGTCATGGTGCCCAGTAAGGGGTGTCTTTGGAAAACGAATCCCACAACAAACCAGCCCATCGCTATGACTGGCCAATTCAGGTAGGACAAGAAATGCTTTGTAAGTCATTATGAACCCTTGGTGCCATATATCTCTTGCTGGGAGGTCTTATAACGGGTTATATAGACCTCTAAACACCTTCATATTTCTTCTCTTATTCTCCTCCACTTATCATCAATGACCTCAATTTCCATGACCTCAACTATTGCATGGAGTTGTCCATCTGTTCTATATAGGCTTCAAATCATTGCATAAAGTCACATATTTTTCGTGTTAGCCTGCATTTGTATTTGAGACAACCAGGCTGAAACAGTTCATATTTCCCTTGCAAAGTGGTGATTTAGTTAATTATTGTTCTTAGCTCCTTCTGGAGTTTACTCCTGTTTTGGGCGTGGCACAGTGCTTTCTCCCAAGAAAGTGGTTTCCTACCTACATGAGATAAACAGCTACAGCAGAAAGTTTCAGTGCATCTTTCATTGCATCTTGACAGAAAAATCTGTCAGTCATAGTGCTCCTCACTAAGTTTTAATTACTCTTTTAGATATTATGGACTCAGGTTTTCCTGACTACCTTGAAAGAAAACTCTAAAATTTTGTCTTTGTTTGCATTTCACTGCAACAATTTCATTGAGGATGGACACGTCTAGGTTGTAGAGGAATCCTTGAATGGCTGAGAATTTAACAGTTTGACTGTGCACAAAACAATTAAATATTTTTTGAGTGCAAAAGCACTGCACATTTTCACCTCACTTATTGAGAGGAATATAAATGAGTGGGTCAGATGAGAATCTTTATCCTTTCTTTTTTAAATACCTACTAATGGAGCAATTGTCAGAAGGCTGAGTCATAATGTAAATGTGCTTCTGACCAAAGGTCTGACTATTCCAGCACACTTCAGAGTATCCAGAGAAGTACGTATAGTCTGCATCCACTCCAGTTATTCAGCAGACTCCTGTAATTCTCTCAAGAGCACTGTTGGAAAGAAACAAGCAGACCTGGGGAAATTATTGGAGTAAATTTTAATCTAACTGAACTGAAACTACTACTTCTATTATAGGAAGAAAGCTTATTTACAGAGGCTAAAAACAATTACATAAAATATACTATAGTTCATCTTTGACATCAGAAAGGTGTCTAATGAATATTTATTTTCAGCATAAGGAGTGTCTTCTAAGAGGATACTTAAGTCTATCCTTTTTGATATAGAGGAGAGGGAAAAGAGCCACCAAAGGAGAGGGGAAAAAGTGGAGGAGAGAGTAATGGTATTAGTACAAAGGAGAACCAGGGCACTGGGATGAAAATCTTTAAATAGTTTAATAAGAAGTAAACTTACAGAAACAGAGCTTCAAATTATATACGAAATTATTAATACAAAAAGTGAAATCATGCAAGACATATGGCAAGAAGATTTAGCATTGCCCAGTTAAGTAGAAAATGTGTCAAGAACTATACTGTCCCTTCCCCTGGAAAGTATGTACCAGTCATAATTGTTACTCAAATTTAAAGGATTCCATATATTTTTCTAGCTGCACTTTTTCTAGAAGGGTGGATGAAAGGGGGTCAGAGATTTAATAAGTACATAGGAAAAGAAGGGACAGTTAGCAAGCGAAAGGAACAGACAGTGAGAAAGAAGATGTTAAACTAGTAAAAAGAGAGAGACTGGGATATTTAGTAGCTTCTCCTGCAAATACAGAAATCATGTGAAAAAAAGTTAAAGACCTTACAAAAAAGGCTTTTTCATAGGAAAGGTGTATTTGCAATTTTGTCACATCCTGAAATCAACCTGTGCTTTCCTATAGATCTACATGTCTTCCTTCCACAATTTCACAAGATGTTTAAAAAAAAACAAACCTCACTGTCTATTTTCTTAATGTTAATTGTTGTCAAAGACCCTGATCTGTTTTGACAGTTACGGTACATTTAAATGTAGCTGGGAAGGAGCTGAAGCAGAAGGAAGGATTTTTCTAGACTAGACTGCTAGGACACAAGTTTTTGGCCATGCAAACAGGCTCTGACTTTCAAGTAGGTATGTGCATGTGCTTGCACAGTGCTTCAAATATTTTTAGCTTTGGATTGCCACCAACTTGTAAACTTTCTGTGTGCCTGTGCACATGAATTCTTTTCTTCACTGTAAACTTCCTCACCTTTGGGGAAAAAAATGGCTTGAGATTACGTTAGGAAAGTAAACACACTTAGCCCTAGGTCTAGGACAAACTGACTTGAAGAAACAATAATTGTGTCAGTAAATTATTTCTGGCACAATACCTGTCACCTGTTTCAAAAGAGTTGAAGGCAAACATGCCCATTCCTCAGCTTAAACAAACCTGATCTCCATGCTGCTGAGCTGGCAAGAGATGGTCACATTTCTTTTCTCCCTTTTTTTAATCAAGTTTAAAAAGATCCTTGTTGCCAGGTTTCACCAACAGCCATTTTAGGCCCTGGGGTTTTTTTTCTG
Source organism: Mycteria americana (assembly GCF_035582795.1). Taxonomy (NCBI): domain Eukaryota; kingdom Metazoa; phylum Chordata; class Aves; order Ciconiiformes; family Ciconiidae; genus Mycteria; species Mycteria americana. The sequence goes on from NC_134373.1 coordinate 38,260,718, forward strand.
CCAACTTCTGGTTTCTTCTTTCTTTTCTGAGGGGGGAATTGGAGGGCTTTGCTCCGCAGGAGATGGGACAGCCACTTCCCTTGTGCTCGTCTCCCCTTCTGCTGGAGGGTCAATGTGCCTGTCTGGGAAGGACTTAAAACTTGGGGGATCAGTAGTGACTAGCAGTCAAAGTACTCAACACAAGTATTTGTGTAAACATTAGGAAATGAAAATCCTACTTATTGTTAATGCTATCGTATAGGAGAATAATCATACTTAATAGATGTATCCCTACATCTGTTCTGGAGAGCTCAGCTTATATGCGTAGTTCAGGACTCACTGAATGCAGCAACTTCTTCTGTAGATGTTGTACTACTTTAAAGCTTAACTGCAGTGTTATTATTAGTTGCTTCTCAGTTTGCATCTCACTTTACCCATATCTGAAGTTCTTTAAACCAATCTTGTTATTTTCTATCCTAAACGAAGAAAACCAGATGGACAAGATGGGTCACAGACAGCCTTGAAATTATGCTGTATTCTCCAAGGAAGCAATGAAATCCTGCAGTTTTATCATTTATAAGTGGCTGTTTACTTATACTGCCTCATAACTAGACCTTGGGATTCATTAATGACTAAAAAATCAAAGACCCTCTAGCAAGCATTTATGTAAACGTTAGTGAGTAAAAAAAGAGTCATATGTATCTTTCATATTATGGTGTAGGAGAATAATAATATCAAATAACCCAGAGTATGCTGCGATGTAAATGTATCAGCTGCGGGTCTGCATAAAAATAAGAAGACACATAAAACTTTATAGCCAATGTCTTTTTAATATTCTAAATTACCACATAAGTATAAAAAATTACTTTGCCTATGTCCTGTTAACCAAGGAGGCCAGAGGTCTAATGTTTTATGTTATAAATTTATTTTAAGAAATAAACTGTCTTTGAAAAGTAAGCCAATGCAAAAATAATGACTACATGCAAAACCCTTAACATAAAATGAAATTAGACAAGAAATAAGGGAAATGATACAATGCTATTTGAATGATTAAATCAATTTAGGCTGGGGTCATGCTGCATTAAGAGAAGACATTACATAGGCAGGACTATATTTTTCCTTCCTTTAGAGAGGACTGAAGTTTATTTGACTCCCACACCTTAGCAATACATGTGACACAGGGGAATGTTCTTTTTCACTGTCATTTTAGTAGGAAATGAAAGCTGTTCCTCTTGAATGCAAACCTTGCTACTGTGACCCATGTATGCTTGAGTTTGGATTATTTGAAATAATCCAATATACCACTAGTCACCTCAGCAAATGAAATTATCAAGGGCAATCGTATCTCTCCCATTCAATGTCTTAGCAGAAACAAGTCTGATTTTGTAAACAAGCTCTCCTCCCCTGCTGATCTTTTACCCCTTCTCTGTAGCTATTCCAGTCTGGATTCACCTTAGCTGAAGATAGACAACAAGCAATGTATGCAGCAACTGACTTCAGAACCTTATTCAGTAACCTAAATATTTCATTATCTTTACTGGAAAAAGGCTGCAGTTGCTATTTTCTAACACCCTACAGAGCAGCTCATATACAGCATGCAGCTGAATACTATATGTCATACCTTTACATGTGTCAAACTGATGACTGCATCACCACCTTCTCTACCTGAACTAATAATTTTCCATATTGTACCAAATCAGATGTTTTGCTGAAAGCCAAAACCCAAGATATCCATTTACTTTTCCTTTTCCTTTTTCAAAAAATATGTAATGTCTAAGAAAAAATCATGATGATTTAGGTATAGTAAATTTATGGAGCATTTTACTCTATTTCTTCATATGCGGTTTTTTTCATTGCAAACGCAGACGGAGGTGAGCCTAGCAGATGTACGGCAGGGGTTTCACATCTTGCCTCAAACTTTTTTTCTCAAGGCCTCCTTCTAGGAGTTGAAAAGGATACATCAAAATGTCTAGACAATGTTTGTGTGAAGTCGCATGTCAATAGATAAGATTATTTAGGATTCTTAAGACTTTAACTTATTATTTAGTTACATGGTTGGCATCACTTTGAGCATGAAAAATGCAAAATAAAATTAGGCTAATAAAAGGACTGTTTTTTAGACCATGCATACACAATTTGTTGAATTCATTGCTGTCAGCTATTATACAGGGAAGGAGTTTAGAAGGATTCGAATGAATGATTAGCCATTGGTATGGATGGACTGAACGTTGACAGAACATCAAATAAGGACATAATGAAGGGGCTATGAGCCCTTGTGCTTCAGGCCATAACAGTTCACTGCAGTGCTTAGGAGGAAAACTGTTTTGACCGGGTCTTTCCATCACCAACAGGATTATTGTACTTTCTTCTGCAACATCAAGCAATGCCTAAAGGAGCAAAGGATGCTTCAGTAGATGGACCACAGGACAGTTGTTATATTCCAAGAAACAAACCCAGAAAATCAAAGCTCATCATTTTAAACCTCTTAATCTATTCTATCATTTATTCTGACTATTCTGTTTGTAAACTCCATTAAAGTGCATTAACAAACTATAATACTGAAGGCAGACGAGAAATCTAATTATCTTTTGTCGCAAAGCACCATATGTTTCTTTTAAATTCAGATAATAGACTGAAAAACATTAGTATTTTAAATGAATCTTTGATGAAGTTGAACAAGAGAGAGGAAAAAAATGAGTTAGCCAATATATTCCAGATATATTGTTTTTTACTAGATGGGTTTACCTTGTCACATACTTATTTTGCAGCATACCAAAGGGTAAATGAAAACAGGTGACATGGTTAGTCACTTTTATGTCAGACATCATTTTGCTTCCAGCTGTGGCCCTGAGGAAGTTTTTGTTCAGGTTTTTTTTATTATTACTGTATTTTTGGCATGCTCATCTAGTTGCAAAAGCACCAGATGTCTCCATTGACTTTTTGAATGAACAAGCAAACTAGAAAATAATAATTTTAAATCCCTTCATATATTGCACACATAAAGGATGGTCTTGTTGTTTGGGATTTGCTTTTTACTCCAAAATGTTATACTGCAAAAAATAAAAAAAACCACCTCAACCCACCAAAACCAAACAACCCCCCCAAAGCAATACCTTCTTGTGGCTGACAAGTGTGGATCCACTGAACTGAAGATTACTTATTCAAAAGCAGTGAAGCCAATGCGTTCCCGCTCCATCCTGCTGGGTGTCTGTGCGCGCCGAGGAAAGCGAGGCTGCGTGGGTGCAGAAGTGGGGCCATCAGCCCACCCCAAGCCATGATCTTCACCCAGGACCTCACAGACTGAATTTGTGCTGTTGACACCACACAGGGGATTTCTCCAGCCCATATTTCAGAGAGTGAGGCATTGCCCCAAGGACCCTGAACAGACGTGCAGAGCTCACCCCACTTCTCCCCTTTCTCCAGTGGGATGGTGAACCATGTGTCAAATGCAGTGTCCATTTTTCCAGGGTTATCTGTAACGTGGTGAACCCTGGCAGTTTTCAAATGGCAACCCTTCTGGTGATAAGAAGAACAGTACGGAAAAAAAGTTGTTTAAAAATATTTCTGTTATCCACCTCTGAAATTTTCCTTTTCCTCTTCCTTCCTTGTTCACAGGTTTTACATGAGAGTTTCTGAGATAACCAATTAGTTGTACAGCTCTTTCTATCATCGGTAGCTACCAGAAATTTTTTTAAATGCATGATTAGTCTTTTATTGAGTAAACCATAAATAAACTTAAAAGATAAACAAATGGCTGTTTATAATATTGAAGTTAGAACCAAAAAAAAAGCTATTTTAGATACTTGGCAAGACTCATTTTGCTTTGTCTCCAGCTAGAAAGAAAACAGAAACCATTTGGCATGTCTGCAAGGGTAATGAAGATATACCCAGGGACTATCACTAGCACTGCTTCATGAAGCCGTTGCATGCTCTTCCAGGTGATTAATACAAGCCTGTAACTTTAACTGTGCATTTGAAAGAAAAGTGAAATAGTTGTTTGGAAATTTTGGTGCCAGCCTTCTCTCCCTTTCTCTATACTTCCCAACCCATTGCTCAGTTTAAGCTCATTTTATAACCCTTAGTTACCTGTGCTGAAATTACACTCCTATTTAGGAAGGTGCAGAATTGGTAGAAATTTCAGTGGGCTCAGGGCTGCCCAGTTTTTACTCCTCTGCCTGTTTCCCACCGGAGTTAGAGGCCATGTGTCTTGCAGGATCTGAATTTTTTATATTTTAAATGTATTTTTCACTTTTATGTTACTGATGTGACCCGATGTGCTCATTTCAGACTATGTGTCTCTGCCTTTATGTACAACATAAACAATGTACCTTTATAGTTGAGATTTAGGGAAAAGAAGAAAAAGGCTTTCATACATGCACACACATTTTCTCTGGTTTTCTTTTAAAGGATTACTCACATTCTTTCCAAAAGAAGTTGGCAATACTTTTTCTCAGAAAGGAAATTAATTATAACAGCAACTTCTGGTTTCCTTAAATATATTAGTACTTTAATATTTGATATTGGGTTAAGATCTGAAAAGAGAAATAAAAGCTGTTAAATCTTTAACACATCACTTCAATTTCCTCAGAAAGTCTGGGAAAGCAATTCCATCTATTCTATTCATTATGTAAAGCAAAAGAGGATTATTTTAAATGTGTTCAGAGGCCTTAACTATGCAATATCCTGGTGGAATTCGCATGTAATGAAGATTTTAGACCAAATTCTGCTTTCAGATAAAACCACAGTACTATCTTTGACTTCAGGACCGGTTTGACTGAAAGCTGATCTTGACCATGTCCTGCTCTGGCAGATTTTTGGGCAATGTCTCCTTCCCGGCTCAGCGAACTGTTCATATGGGTCAATCCTGCTCCGAATGGAGGCTCAGGGACCATCAGTCATCTGCAATATGCTCTCATTCTGAGTGCAGAGTGAGGGAATTTGAAAACTAGATAAAGAAACGTAATATCGGTTAGCTGAAGAATTTTACTCAAAGCAATAATCCACAAATTAAAATGTTTTTAACTGGTCCTAAAAATGTCCTTTTTCAGTTTCACCCACAGAAGGAGAGGAGTAGCTGGCTAATATAATTTCCAGACTGAAAAGAAATATTTTCCTAGCTAAGCATTTCATTTGGATCCTGACAGTTCATTCAAGATCCTTTGGGTTTTCATCTCTCCACTTCAAGTATATTATTCCAGATAATAGCTACAGTATTTACCATTTTTATCTTCTCCTCTCAGTGGTTCTATAAAAGTGTTTTTTGCATATATTGGTCTAAAGTGTTTCTTGCAGGGCTTGTGAGTGTACTGGCTTTTCCCGTGTTGGCTGGAAGTGGGTGCTTAAGACACTTTTGACCTGTTTTTTTTCCCCTGTTATCAAGCACACTTTTGTATACTCACTTTAAAATTAGTCTATTAACACTAATATAATTGCATTTCTTTAGAAAGTCTCTCTCCTGCATCCTCTTTACAATGATTCCTTTGCAGCTGGCCTTGCTTTTTTGGGCTGCATGTTCAGTTTTCCTGGACTAATGAACCTTACATCACTTCTGAAACGTGGAATACGGTTAGAGGGAGGGATGGTGACTGCATCCTCACCAAAAACTGCTCAGAAAGAGACATAAATTTGATCCCACCTCTGACCGAGGAGATCTTTGAGCCCCATCCTAAGGCTATTGTAACTTCAGTCTACTAATAAAAAGCGCAAAACCACCTCTCTTCTAAAAGTTCTCTTCCACATTTAGCCAAGGTGCTGTTCTTAAGTGAGCCTTCATCAGTTCTTCAAAAGAAAGCACGTAGATACCTCTCTTCATTCAATACTTTCAAGTGAGGTGCAAGGGGATGATGGCACGTCTCCACAGTCCCAAGTGAGAGACCTGTGCTGCAGTGGGGACAGCATGTAAGGGACTTTCTTCTTTTCATGTCTTCCACTTAGTTCTTTTAAGTGGATGTCTCCTAATTGTATGGTTGAGGATCCTAATACTTGAGGATGTGTCCTCATCGTACAGTTTTGGATCGCAGATCCCAGATACATTAGAGAAAGACTAGGATGTAAATAACTGAAATCTACTTTTTTTTTTGAAATTATTTTTATTTTTCCTTTCAGTTGGACTAGATGATCATTGTAGGTCCCTTCTAACTGAAAATACTCTATTCTCTATTTTATTCTTTTTAGTGAGTTCAGTCTTAAACATCATTTGCACTAGTAGTTCCCCATCCTGTCTTTGGGCAACAGCTTTTTTAAGTTTCCTGTCTTCACTGCAGAGTGATTCTCTGATCACCAGGAAAGAAGAGAGAAATGGACAGTTTCCCCTGAGCCATCATAAATATTTCCTGCCAGCACCCCCATGATAAGATGGAGCTGGTGATTTCATTTTGCAGCTGCATCACAGAATGGCAAAGAGGAATCATACCGTGTTACTGATTATAGAGCTTATAAAGCCCTAGCAAGATCTCTGTCCCCACGTGCCCATGCTAAAGAATGGATATGATAAAGCTTGGATATCATCCAAACCCTGCTTTCTGTCTCCAGTTTTCTGTTTTCAGCAGCCGAGCTTTTCAAATTTATACTAGAATAATGTGACCTCAGGAGATCTTTATTTAAACAAACAGAATTAGGTTGTATAGCTGTGTTGCTAATGACAGTTCCTGAAACACATTTAACAGCGCTTTGATGTTATTATTATAGCTAAGTAGTTTTCATAAGGCCCAAGTTAAATATTTCTCCACTAACTCATCAAGACAAAGAGTTGACCTCAGCTTTCTTTCAGAGTCCATCAATACAGCTCCTTGGGAAGCAGAGGGACCATTTAAAACAAAAACAAATCCAAGAACTTCCACCTCCTCCTGTTCCATATTAGCTAAACACACTGAGCCTGCAGGGCTGCCCATTCCCTGATGGCTCCTAATAGCCATTTTCATTCTATTTTTAAGGGTAAAGTTCTTCATAAAGGTGGGCTGCCTGCTGGGCTCCTGATGGATTTAAGATCTTGATATTCAGATTATGGTGGAAGTAGCTAAAGAGGAAGGAAAATACGTTCTAGTCTCGCTGTTGTGTTCAACGGAAGTCTAATCACATCTGGCATTTTTTTCGAATTAGCATTATTTGTGTTTAGCCTTCATTAGTGCAGTTTAGATTAAGTAGTCGGTTACAGTAAACCCTACACAAACCAGGACGTGCTTTGTTTTAAATGCCATGCCATAAAAATCTCTTAATCTTCTCTACAAAGAGGTGTAAGGGCTATATATTTATAGACATCCACAAAAAGGATTAAAAAGGAAAATACACGCATGCTTTTGTGTGAATTTAATTTATATGAATAAGATGAAGCTATTAGCAGAAAGGAAAAAGATTCTGCCAATAAGGGAGCATCACTGCATTTTGTCAGCGTGATGGAAAAGTTTTGCAGCTGGGTATTTTGTTCAGAATATGCATATTGCAAAGCTCACCACCCCTGACGTTGCCCTAGAGTCTGGGCTCAGTGCCTCTCATATTCAGCGGCACATGTCCCTTACCGCTACATGCTCCTCTCAGCGTGGTCACCCCAGAAGAGCTGGGCTCATTTTCCTGCCCTTCCTGCAAAGAAGAAGCTGAGAGAAGACACAGGAAACACAGACACATATTTCTTTCAAAGCACAGCTACAAGAGACTTGCATGAATTTTTGAGGATGGCATACGCATTATTTGGTGCTTGATCTCTCTGGTCTTGGAAAGCTCTTCTGGACCCAGGGGAAGGTTTGGGCTGCCAGGCGGATCTGGTGTCCCCAAGGCGTGGCCAACAGGCTCTCGAAAAGGTTTCTGAGTTACGTGAGGTTTGTCTAATGCCTGGAAAAGTCCTTCTACCCCATGCCCTGCTGGCAATAGCATTGCTGTTCATGTCAGTCTGTGAAGATGTCCTGTTATCCTGGATGTCCTTGTCCATGTCTTCTACTTGCCTTCTATACTTTGAAGCCTGAACTAATGTAAATCTACATTCTCCAAAATGTCAAGGCCCATTTCCTTCAATCTTCCTTTCATGAGCATTAACTCCTAAACAGTGTGGGATACATACTGTTTCCTGTCTGGCACACAGCTCTCTTCCAATTCTGGATAAAATTAACAGTGTGAGCTGCTCTCCACTTTATTCAAGGTCAGATTTTTTGCACCAAGCCCTTATAATATAGGGACTAAAAAAGTCATCAGACACCTCTGGATGCAGTGCCTGGCTGCTGGTGGTGCAGGGACCTTGTCAAAGTCTGCCACAGCCTCGCCAGCATATGGCAATGCATCAACAAGCAGAGCTGATGCAACAGCAGGATGAATTAACCCAGCACCGGAGAAGCAGGACACTGCTGTGGGAATCTCCAGTTACTCTCCATGATCTAAAGAAGTAACTATAGAAAAATAAATACAATTTTGCTTAAAAATGGAAGGAGATATGATTGAAACGCCTCCATGGAAAATTTTAAAGCAATCAAGGGACCATACTCTGAGTTTATAAGCAGGGCACTGTGTACTGCCTGAGACTGAGTCCTTTCAGCAGCTGCTGCAACTACGTACATGTGTTGAAAAGTGAACAAGCAACATTATGTTTTTCCCTTTGGGGGAAAACTCTGAAAGCACTTTTCCTCTTTAATATACTAAGAGGTGTAAAAGATTTCCTGCTACCTTCAGATGTCAGCGTCAGATTAGGATGTGATGACGGAGGACATAAGGTATTGCTGGACAGTAAAATGCCTCTGGCCACAAGCAAGCCTGTCCTCGTTAATTTTATCTCAACCCCATCTCCCTGATTTGTCACTGGCTCTGAATTCTTCAATCCCTTCTCTCCATAAAAATGTCTAGCTGTCTCTTAAATTCATTTATGCCATTGCCTTTTATGACCTTACTTGATAACTTACTTACTCTTTGTGTTTTCCATCCTGAGTAAAAAGCCCTGCCTGAGTGAATTCCCTCATTGCTCTTAATTTCCTAATTTTGAGGCTGTGTGGCTGTCTGCCCTAGTTATTCAATTCCTCACCAATATGAGCATTATTTTTATGGATGCTTATTATTTCTCACTAGCTAAAAGATTGTTGTTTTGTTTTGTTTTTTAAATGGCATTTCATTTACTAAAAGATCTGTGGGCAGCCTTTTTCACATTTTTATGCCAGCTGCAAGTTTGGAAAAAGTTTTAAGAAACCTTCCTTTTACACCATACATATGTATACTATACATGTAGCAGGGACTCATTACCAGGGTTGGGCCTGGGCCAGATAAACAGAGCCCTGAGTCAAGTAGCTAGCTTTGGCAACTTTCTTCCCGACGTACTAGTCTTTTCCCATTTTCTATGGATTGTATATTTTAAACCATCCTCCTCTGCTGTGTCAACCATCAACAGATGAGAACATAGCTTCTACAAAAACGTTCCTCCCGGCTGTCTTGATAATTTTCAGAAGGCTTAGTGTATTAAAAAACTTTAAGAAACAGTAATAAGAATACTATGTTCACATGTATACCTCTACTCTTCACACCTCAGCTTGGGTTATTTGTAAAACTCTCTTATATGCATTTTCTATTTCCAGACTTTGTGCTCCAGTCCAGCTCGAAGGGCATTATTAAGACTTTCCTTGTTTCATTTCTGTGCAGATTTCATTGTCCGTCATGGTCAATATATCTTCCCTTAATTTTCACAGAGTCCAACCAGGTAGGTCACGACCAGATTCTTCTATAATCTTTTTATATATTTAGACACTGTAATGAGATCATCATCCAGTCTGCTTTTTCTTTCAGGCTAAATATGCTACACTTTTTGAGTCTTTTTCTCATCTATGGCATAAATTTAACTCCTTACCTTTCCTGTGCTATTCTAAGAACTGACTAAAGCTCCAAAGCTGTAGGTGGTATTTCAATCTTTGTACTTTTGAGTAAATAGATGATTTAAAAAACATGGTGGGTCCAGCTTAGGTACAGTTCTTACACCTTTCTTAAGCAGAAAGATCTGCCTCCAGGACACTACTGAATATTACAGAAGCTGCTATTTGGAAGCACTAGTTAAAAAAAAAAAAAAAAAAAGAAAAAAGAAGAAAAACCCCAAAACCCAAAAGGTCACTGCTGATTCCTACATGTTGGCTATTCCTGCTGGTTATACTGGGGCCTGATGGTTATCCTTACCAGCATTCGGCCCACCAGGTAAGAGGAAGGATAAAGGCTCAAGGCATTCTTGCTCCTTTATTGTAAACCATGCAGACCACAGAGCTTTGGTAGGAAATGGAGTAAATCCTCAGCAAAACAACCCAAGGTCCAGTCTGGCACATGCAGAGAGGTCTCTTATGAAGGTATTTTTTTCTTTATAGACTTATTAGGGAGAGGCAACTGAAACACTGAACCCATGGATTGTGCTGCAGCATTAAATAATAATAACCAGTTCTTCTTGTGTTACCTGTGGACTAGTAATGAAAGGACTATGTCCTTCCTCTCAGTGTTTAGCAGTATTAATACCTATGTCCCTGAGTTATGTGGAAAGCATAGAGAACCCAGAGGAAATGCTGCATTTATTTTTCAGTACCGTCTACAGTCTGATGGGGCCGGCATGGTTTGTACCAAGGAAAGATAATAATTTGTCCTACTTGCAAGGAAGGAAAAAAATAATCGGGGGCGGGGGGGGGAAGGTATTTACCATAGTTGTATAAATAAGAACATTTTGATGTTGATTTTGGAGGCAGATGTGATAGGAATTGTCAGACACATAAAAGAGTGTTGGAGCTGATGCTCAGTAGCTAGGACAGGCAGCAGCCGCACCCAGGACAAGGTCATGCAAGTGCAAGAAAGATAGCGGGCTAATGTCTGTATTGCTATCATTTGCTGCAAGGCTAGCACAATAGACATGCACCGTGTAGCACTTTAAAATATTTGTTCCTAGCTGTAATTTCATGTACGAGCTGCAGCTGCTTTGCTTGGCTGATGTATATCCTTCTTTGGTGTTTGTATAAAAATGGGAAAAAAATTCTAAGCAGAAAAGGACCATGTAATAGATAAAGCATCACAAGCAATTTTTTTTAATACTGGCAGACTGGAACTAGCCAAAGATGATGGTTATCAGGAAAAAAATGCTGTCATTAGCTTGATTTGCTCAAGTCTGGCTGATCGTATGAGCACAGAGCTACACTTTCTCGCATCCACCAAAGCATGCCTAAGATCTATTCCTGAAATTGCATCCAAGTGCTATTCATTAACAGTTTTACCATGCATGTTTATTTTGCACTGCAAATGGTAATGTGTGAACAACAAAAGGGATAATTTCGTTATGGAGGTGCAAGTAGCAGCTCTGTAGTTATGAGCAGGTTTATGTTTTAATTCAAAGCCATACAGCATTTTCTGCTCCAAAGATTTGACTGCCAGTAACTGATGTGTTTGTTTAAAAAAGCAGACAAAAAATTTGTTTCAGGAAATTTAAATCTGGATTAAACACATTTTTATGCTAATTAATAAAACATCATCAATAAAACATCATTTAAGTATCATCTTGTGCTGTGCTTTTAATACGGATCTCCTGCACCCAAGAAAATAGCTAGGACGGAGAAGGACTTTAAGCCTTATCTGTCTCTGCTCCAGGAGCCAAAACAGCAAGAGATATCATTTATGCAGCCCACCCTGGCCTGGCAGCACTGGCCAGATTTCCTGAGACGACGTGTGTTTTGACTTTCCATGCTTTACTTGAGCAAAACTTTGGCACAAACCCCAACGCCAGGATTTATATCAATAAGTATGGAAAGCCCTCAGGGCTCCGTGCAGCTGCCTGTTGCAGCACGTGCAATAGCATTAGTCTATCAGTGAGCTCCATGGTTTTAGTATCTCATAACTACATAAAGAAAGATGTGATTTTTTGAAGGAAATAAAAGTCACACCCAGGAAAAGAAGATATAAAATGGCTCTGAGAAAAATGTGAGAATATGAAGAGACAGGAAAATGTTAGTATCTCTCCCTAAGATGGGTCTGAAACCCATTTTGAAGGAAGCAAATGCAACCACAGAAAGTTACAATGCAGTTTTATGTAGCTATTTGTGTGAAAAAGCAGGCTGCTTGTGTATTTGTTACACATTAGAAAAATGTATGTGCCCTGTACATGCACAGGCTCCCTCGGTAATACAGCAGGAGCCGTGCTGTCCTGCCTTGAGACAGAGCGGGTTGCCGTCACCCAGCCTTGAGCACTGACTGCACAAACAAACAAGGAGGCCGTGTCAGTACCAGCCACATTTGGGAATTTTTTTGACAAAATGAATTGCCATCAGTGGAGAATAATTTATCATAGCTGAACTTTTTCTGGTAGGAAACACTGGCTGAGCAAACCCTTTCGTCAAGAAATACTTTTCAGCTGCAAGTGCCGTTCAGGATGAAAAACGCCTCCCCTGAAGTAACCAGCAAATTGATACCCAGGACAGTCAACAGGGATGTGCAAGGAAAGGTCCCTTTTCCCATGAGTACAGCTTTATTTCTGCAAATTAGTATGGCTCAAACAGAAGAGTCTAAAAGCCCTCTCTCCGTGCAATGGTCACGAACCACATGGTGAGGGCTTGCTCTTGGAAGATGGAGGAACGGCAGTGCAAGGACATGAGTGTGTGTGTCCTAAGCCTCCAAACACCAGACCTCAGCTTTCCCAAGGAAAATTATTTAATTCTCAGTATTTCCTAGGAAGGACAAATTCTTCTCATGAGGAAAATGCTTCTTTTTAGGAAGGAAGTGCTTGTTGTTCCTTTGTGCTTTCTTTGAACAACACCATCCAGCGTTGCATTACCACCTTTCAGCAGAACTCTTTTAGTCCTAGTTTGGAAGCACAGGAAGAGTCAAGGGAGATCAGATATAAAGAAATAGATGTGTCTGAGGTTGCAGAAGTTTTTTCCAAGTTTGGTTGAACATGAACAGGCAGAGAAGTTCTTCTCAGGAGCCATTGAATCTGCAGACTTATTACTTGCACCATGTGCATTTGCAAGCTTTCCTCACTCTAAAGTTAGGAAGGGTCCTAACTTTTTAGGACTCCAGGGTCCTAAAAAACTGGGCACAGAGAAAAAAATTCCAGGGTGGGGTTTTTTGAGACTTATTATATCATCTTTTCTCATGATATAATAAACAAAGAACCTATTGAAACAAAGAGACAGCTTGCTTTTTTTTTGTCTCGTCTCTCAAATATGTTACAGCTTATTTGAAGGAAGCAGGAATTAGCTAAAACTGAATGAAACAACTATCCACGATCACCTCAACCTTTGTGACAACTAGGCAAGAAGTAGTTTTCTGGTCTCACCAGAATTTTTTCTGTCTTGGACGTTTGTGGCAGCCAAGTGTGGGTGAGGGGCCAAGGTCTCCCCTCTGGTTACAACAGAGCTGGGAGGCTGAGGGAATTCTTGTGGGTCCAGTGAAAATTTTTATTTTTCTCAGGTTTCATTTCAGTTTTGATCTTCTAATGTTTACACTTCAGTAAGGGATAACAAAGTATCAAACCAAAACTCATTGCCAGCCTTCAGAAAACAACTAAATGGGTTTAGAAAATGTTGCAATGGAACACTTCAATAACAGGCAAGCCTTCCTCTCTGAAGAGTTTTACATCAATATCTTTGTGGACACAAGCATTTTCCTGATTTCAACAGGCCAGTGTTTCTCCTTAAGATACCTTTTGAAGGTTCTTGCCTAATCCAGACTATTGCACAGACCCCAACTCCCAGAAATCCCCTTACTTTCTGTCGGCTTTTTGAACCCTCCTAAAACAAAGGTACCATTTTCTATTCCATTTTCTGGAATAGAGAGACGTATGGAAAACGGGAATTGTTTAACATTCACTGGACTTTTGCAGCAAAGCCCCAAACACAACAGCTTCTTCTCAGGTTCTCCAAACCCCTACGCTTTACTATTGCGGGTCCAGAAGACAGCCAGAGACATTTCCTCAGTGTCCTCAGCTGGCACTGGTGATGAGCACAGGCAAAAAGCTCTGTGTAATTGGAATCATGCTCTTAAATCCATGGACCTTTTCGGGAAACTGAACATGTGTTGTTCAAGATCCACCAACAGAAGGAGAGCAACTTGTCCGTGAGCCAGCTGCTTCCTCATTTCCCTCCCAGTGTACTCCTAAGAAACCCAATGAGTAATAGAAAACTTGCTTTATTACCACCCCTCTATGTATGGATTAATGCATTCACTACAGCCTTTTAGCAAGACGCCAAGCACTCCCCTGCTCAAGTAATAGACTGTAATATCCTTGACATTCAGGAGGAAACAACAGAATACAATTAAGAACAGAATATGTAATATTCGCTGAAATAAAACAGATTTCCAATCAATTAAAACAGACTCTTCTTCCAATAGCACCAGACAAATAATAAATTTACAAAACTAATCGGTTCTACACAAGCTGAGCTAATGAGTGTCATTTGGGTCACATCCTCAAATTGCAAATAAATGTTATCATTTATCAACCTAACACATTACTCAATAAATCTTCTGCACCACTGTTCATACTTATCAGCTGTGTCATTTAATATTCCTTTCTGATTTAGAAAACTATTTCCTCTGGTGCCTGACCCCTTGTAATGGAAAACTACTGAAAACAGACAGTAGCTAATTCAAGAATTGTATAATTTAGAGCTAAACAGAGCCGTGGACAGCGCTGAAATGCTCTAATATTCATTTTTCAGTGGGTCTCCTCCCAGGTTGCAAATAATACAAGCTGTTGAGGTAAAAGTTTCATTTAAGGAAAGTCAGACTGTAGGCAATGCAGTAAGAGCTTTTACGGTGTGTAAAGTCATGAAAATGATTAACCTCTGTCCAGATGAGGAGATCTGTTATCTCATTTATGCAACGGAGAATTATGGACACTCCCAGTTACAGGCATAAAACCTCCCCATCTCAGCCATCTGATGTGCTCCACGCTACTTTGCATGTGTGCTTGTAGACTGGTGATTTTGGTGATTTTAGCATTTCCCAATCGCTGCCAAGCTGGGAATGAGAAAAGGGGGAACTTCCAAACGCCACCCCTCCACCAACCCCCCTCCCTCCCCCCCCAAAAACACCAGAAGGGCAAATAGGTCTTGTTGCCCCACAGGTGATACCTGGTGGGTTCTTTCCTTTGTCCCAGCCTGCTTCCCCATAAGTGGCACCCTTTCAGGGCTCACTGCAGTCTTCTCTGCCTCGCACAGAGAGAGACTTTTTTCTGACACTTATCCATTCCAGAACTGAATTACCCAGATTCATCTTTTTCATTGCAGACACATAAAAGCATAAGCATACAGCCACTGGGACACATCTAAGAGGGACATCTTGTGACTGACCTTCTTCATAAATGCGTTTGTTTCTGTGTCTCAAGAGCATGTTTAGATTGACTGTCAAACACTAAAGGAGTTATGAACTGCCGTGTCCTCTTTGTGCACTTGCTTTACAACACACTGCATAGCTGTACACAATATATAGGTACAGGAGCACATTTTACCAGAAGGACCTTTACTAGCAGTGCACCAGGTAGTAAATGGTCCATTCGACAAACACAGCGGGGCTGGGTGCATCAGTGGTTGACTGGCTTGTGTTCTTACGTGGATTTAACTCGCTTGGCATTTTCAATTCCCTTTCCGCTATCTCCTTCTGCTTGCTGCTATTTTTCCTATCTCCTGCCCCACTTCTGCTCTGACTAGTGCCCTTGCATTGATTCAAGTCTCCCCTTTACCATCATCATCATTCCTGTCCCTTCTTCTTTATGGCTCTTAATATTCTTGTCGGCTTTCTTATTTTTACTTTCACCTCATATCCCATCCACTTCCTATGACCTCATATGGTCCCCCTCCTTAATTTCCCTGCTTTCCACTCATCTGAGTCCTTACCCTTCATCATTTGAGTCAGATGATAAGTTTTCTTATCCCCAACCTGCCTCTTGCACCAGCATGGCTAAAACCAAAGGCAAGACAGGCTTTTTGTTGTCAGTTTGAGCCTTGTTGTGATAGAAACCCCCAAATGCAAAAAGATATGACTGCTCCAGCAGCTGGAGACCCAACACGAGCAGGCTGAGTCACCCCTCAGTAGGAGCGGTAGGAGTACGGATGGTGCATGCCAAGTGCAAAGCTCTGCAACAACTCTCTGGCAAGCTGGAGGGTACTGAGGTTTGCAAATATTTCCCCTTTGGGGAAGTTTTTGTTACAAAGTCAGCAAAAATCACCTCTTTGATACAAGAGGACTCTGCTGTCAAGTAACATGTTCTCGTAGGTATAGCTGGAGATGAAATCCAATATAACGTGGCTTAAATTATGTAGCCAAAAGCAAACATAAGTGTGGAGAGAGTTATAAGCAACTGAAAATTAGAGGTTGATTATGGGAACTGTAGGCAACCTGAACTTAAAAATATCATATTTCTCACTATAGATAGGGTTCCCATACCACTTATAAAGAAGTCTAGATCTAATGAAATTCTCCAGCACAAGCTGTTTTGCAGTCCTCATGAACTGGCCTTAACATATTAAGTTCTCTCATATCTGATTTCACTAAGAATGTATGGAAACAAGCAAATCTGCCATCTCTGATTTCCATATCAACAAAACTCAGACAAACATGCCAACACTTCAACTGCTCGTTTGAACTCTAGTTTTGATCTTACTGCTTTCAGTGAGAGTCCTGAACACTTAACAACGCTGGAATATCCAAACTAGTATCTGCTGTGTAGATCTGAGAGGGAACTTTACACTTGACTGTTACACTTATTTTAATGTTTGTTTATATAATTTAATAAACACAGGAGTACTATAGATGGAATCTAGCAATTCGGAAATATCTCAAAAATAGTATGCATAACGTTTATGGCAGAGGATAGTCATAACACATCAACCACTATTAAAAGCACATTTACTTGAATTTTAGGGCTGCACTTCACACTGCTAAATGTCTTAAGATATGTTTATCCAGCCATTTCTGATGTAACATGCAACATTAAGTTACAGTAAATGCATTTGCAGTGCCTGTTGACCACTTTAACCAGTTCAATAAACCATTCATAATAAGATACATGCACAGAAGTGTTGCATAAGTATTGGATAAATTATCATTATTAAAATACTCAGCCCTTCAACTAAAATAACACCTTTTCTTTGAATGTTAATATGCCGAAACTCATCTGAGTTACAAAGTCTCTTTGCACTTTTAGTAAATATTTTCCTTTGTGAGCCTAGTCTGTGTGTATTGTGTGTGTGTGTGAATACTTCAGATGAATGTTTTCCAACAGTATTTACATTTCTGTATGCACCTCACCTGTAATGATAATGAACAAGTTAAGCATTTTGCAGAGCTTTGTCTTTGCTCCAAGCTATTTCTTTCGTCTTGCCCATAAAGAGACTGCTGTTTCCTTAACCAACTGTGTTTCAGCACTTAGAACAAACTTCAGCTTTATAACCTGGAAATATTTTTATTTGGTCATGTTATCTACTTCAGGCAGCTTTTAGGTAGTCTCACGTGAGGTGAACATGCAGGCTATTCCATGACAGTATCTATTTTCAAAAACATAGAGGCCACAGCTGAGACCATTCACAAACCACCCTTCTAGTATTTGCTATTTCACTCTAGTGTATATTTTTACATAGAAGTAGCACGTAGATGTGCACAGGGATGTGAACTTTACACAAATCTCCTGCCTGTTTATTCCATGAAGATATATACTATACCTTTATTCCTTTCCTAAACCATTCTTCATTTAATTACCTCGTTGTGCCACATATTCATTACACCCATGCACAACCAATTTCCTCTCGTTGTGCTTTCCGCTCGTTCTTCTCCCGTTCAATAGTGTGCAGAGCCCCAGTCGCTCCCTGCATACATCACTCCTCTTCCTACAACTGCTTCTGCAAAGCCTGGCTTGCAAGCTGAGGAAGAGACAGTTTCAGAAAAAAAATTACCAACCATTTAACAAGACTTTGAGCACCAGTCATCTGGATTTACTCTGCGGGTCTTTAAGCTGATATTGATCACAAGGAATAACTCTGAAACAGTAGGGTCCTGGGCAAATAAATAGGAACAGCAGAGAAGTTTTTTTTTACCCGTGCTTCCAAGTATCAAATGCTCCATTATGAAAGCCACTCTGGTTATAATTCCTCTCTTATCCTAACTTCTTTCTGCTGCTTGCTATTTTCAGTAAAACCTAATAAATAGTTTCTGTGGGGTTTTGCTTTCAAAGATAAAGAATAATGGTTGTAACTCCCCTCGGGTGCCTGTTCACCATGGTTACCACGTCACGTTTCTCAGAGCTGCTCGTTGACTGAGCTTTGGACCGCAAAGACATGGGCTAAAGGAGTGAGACCCTACCAGGACAGGGGAGCAGCCTGGGGTCTCCTAAGGTAACAGAATAAATTAGAGGGTAATTGCCACTGTGTAAGCAGTGGCAATCATAATTTATGTTTCAAAAAGATATGATGTCAGAAGTTTTAAAAAAAACCACCACCCTTGGAAAGCCAGGCAAATTAACACAAGGTATGTAACATGTCTCATCCTATAGTTGGTGGTAGTTATTATTGCAAAATCTTTGACCTTATTGCCCCCAAATTTCAAAATTTTCTCTCCGAGCTCGGCCATTTCTTAATTTTGCCTTTCTTCTACAGTATGCATTAGATTTTAAAAAGGTTTGCCCATAGCACTAAGGAGAAATCACAGGATGATGAATTTTAAACTTTGATTACATACAAATTAGAGAGACAAGAATGCATCAATATGTTACTGTTCTGAGAAATGACTAAAGTTTATTCTCTCATGGTTGTAGAAGTCTGTATGAAGATACCTGTATGAAGATACTTATTTAATTATATCATAGAGCAGGATGCACTCTATGTAGTGTCTGCTGACTGGGTTTTCAAGATTAGTAAGTATGCTCCAAAGATAAGATTCTGAAAAACATCACCTAATCCGTGTGCTCCCTTGCCATGGATTTTATTGCACACGTTAATTGGCATTAGCAGTCTGTTTTACTTCAGGCTCTGCAGCATTTTGGACATCTTTTGCAACTATTTCAGTAAAGTTTTGGTAGAGCGCTCAGGGTGTTAAGCACATGTTCACCATTAACAATAATGGGAGTCACGCACATACTGCTATCAGGACTATGTTTACTAATTACCTCCAAGGCTTTATATTCTAAACTGAATATATTAAGTGCAGCATTTGCCGCAATGCACTTGAGTTTCTTTCATTCATACTTCTATTCCGGTCTCCAGACAGACCAAATATTCTGATCGTGTCACTCTTTGATGCTAAATTGGATACAAATGTATTCAGATAATTAATCACACTCAGTGCTTATTGTGCATCTTTCTTATTACTATGCAAGCAGACTTCGCACAGCTTGTAGTTTGTTATCAGATTGCATGAAAACAGCTGATTACCTTTCTTCTCATATAATTACATTAACAGCGACTCCAACTTCCTTTCTCTATGTAACTTTGACCACGTGAAACATTTCAGGAAAGACTCATCAGGAAAAAAAGAGCAATACTTCACATTATCCAGGTTTCAGTTACCACTGTCAAACACTATATTTTCAGAAATACCCAGTATTCCCATCCCTATAGAAAGCAGAAGTAAAAGAAAGAAATCCCTTCTGCTGTCACTCAAGGCCAGTGGAGCTAAATTCTGCTCTTAGTTGCATGCTTCTGTCTCTGCCTGGTCGTGGTCATGCTTAAGGAAAGACTCTGCCATGGCTGTTACATGAAGCACCTTTTTCTGTTAAAGCTACTATCATTCAACTTTTCTCCATTTAAAAATAATTCATAGCCTATGTTCTCTGGGTGAGCTTTTTAAAAAGTTCAT
Organism: Mycteria americana; assembly: GCF_035582795.1. Classification (NCBI taxonomy): domain Eukaryota; kingdom Metazoa; phylum Chordata; class Aves; order Ciconiiformes; family Ciconiidae; genus Mycteria; species Mycteria americana. The sequence continues at coordinate 38,280,464 of NC_134373.1, forward strand.
TCTATTATTTTTAAACAAAACTTTGCGGAAAGCTGGATTAATGGGGTTTGGGGTTCACATGAGGACCCAGGGAGAAAATACAGTACTGACATGAACCCAGAAACGCACCTAGACTGATCTATTTAGCCTTTTCACTGATGTCAAGGGGTTTACACAGAGTAAAACTTGGCTGAACGTCACCACCACCTTTCCCAGGAAGAGTCACATTCTGGAAAATGTCACTAGTCCAACCTCCTTCCTCGACAGCATCAGTCCAGAAGCAAATAAAGCTTTAACATTAACAGTGTACCTGAACACTCTAACATTCACAGTGTACCTGGAAATGCTTCCCTGGCCTCCCTTCGATTCTTCCCGCCCAAAAAAAAAGAAAAAAAAAAAGAGTGCAAAAGAAAACTAGATTGATTTGGCCACAGAAACATGTTTTCTGTGCACCTTTATTTTCATTGTTAAATTATTTAAAACATCCAAAATTACCACGACCCCAGTTGAAACAAGTCCCTGACTTTTTTTTCCTTATCATTCTGGGTCATTAGAGCTCAGATTTTTTTACCTTATCCAGGTATTGCTTTACTCTGTGTCCATAACCCCAAGAAAGCTGGTTCGGGACCCTCCTTTGGGGATGGGTGCTCTTCTTCCAGCCTGCCCGCAGCTATCCTTCTGGTGTTCCCGCCTCGGGGAGCTGCCCAGAGCCCTCTCCCTTCCCCCAAGGTGGCCAGCCTCCTTGTCTGCTCTGAACGAGATATAGAGATTTATTTCTGGAGCCCCAAAAAGAGAGGTGGGCCCTATTTGGACTTAGGCGCTTGTTAATTTGAAAATGAGATACAGCCACAGTTCAGCCTTTTAATGATGAGCAGAGCCTAAATAGCTTCACATAAATTTATGCTGATGATGTATATTTTTAAAATAAACTAGAAGTGTTACTTGGTGACTATTATTTTAATTTCATCTTGACAGGATGTGTAATTTTTTAGTTTTATTAGGTTGCATGAAAGTGCACATATAAGATTTTAGCTCCCTTTTCGAGCTCCCATAGTAGGTATTTCGCTTTGTATTGAATCTGCATTGTATTATTAATAATTGCCCCTTTTTATCTGATAACTTCCAGGAAAGGGAAGAAGAGTGGCTTAAATTCTATGAAGAAATTAAAAGCTTTGCTGGCAAAAGATTAACACTGTATTGACCCACTTTAGTGTTCTTTTCAAGACTAACATTAAAGGAGAATTCATCATCTAAGCCTCCCCTAAATATCAACCATTAGCCCGTCTCTGATATAGAAAAATATTGCTACTCTTATTAAAAGTAATGGTAGACATAAACCAGAGAAAACTTTGTTCAAGATGCTCTAATTGGCTTGATCCATTGAACACAAACATAGAACTGCTGTGTCCCAGAATAGCGGATAAAATCACCCGTGTTTTCCCTGTGCAGCTTTTGCTGACTTGTACATACTGCTGAGCGGATAGATTTTATGTGCTCAATATTTCAATAGGAAGGACTGCCAATCAAGCATTCATTTCCAGGGATGGATGAATCTGTGCTAGTAAGAGTTGCTTAAGAGCCATAGTTTCTTGTAAGTGTTTATAAGAAGATTCTTCAGTTCAATTCTGTCCCACCGTGCAATTACAAATTCTTGTTTCTTACCATACATCTTTTGTTTGAAAAACAGAATGCCTGAGCAGTTCATATGCCTATTTGCATAAGGGCACTTTATAGCACACACCAACAACCCTGTTCCCTTTATGTAATTATATCAGCTCAGCTTTTTCTAGGGCTTTCTCCTCCTTCTCATTATGCCTTCACCAGCACCAAACTTCTCTGTGTGTGCCTCGAAATTACCTTCTTGGCCCGATCAATGTTTAGAGCTTTAATCAAACTGAATTCAGGCTCCGCATCCTTTCTCATTAGTTTGGTTACACTTAAAAAACTGTAGAGACAAATAACATTCATTTCTATTATACTTTGGAATCACTTCTGGGATCAAATTATCTTTCACACCTGGATGAAGCTGTTGACTTCACTGGGATTGCATGTGCAGATATGAAAATAGAGTACAACGAGATCATTTGATGCATAATAAAATAACGCTTTCAGAAAATTAACTCTCCTTTCTGCTGGGATAAAGCAGTGGTATGAAATCAACTGTAAACACATATTTACAGTTCAGAGCCCTCAATTATTTTCCCAAAGGTTATCTTTATTTGTCTGTACATTTACTAGGAGGGTAAATCCCTCTGGTAGCTCTTACAAAATTTCGTAAACCTTTTATTTTCTTATTAATGACTTCCCTCTAAAATTTTCAAAAAGGGAAGGTACTTCATGAACTTTGTACTACTTTGGTGTGTCCTATGCATGTTTAAATACTTACTGATTGCACATCTGTATCTCACCGCTTACAGCTGATAGGGAAGCAAACCTTTCAATGAGGTGCCACAGTACCAGGTATTATCTCATCACTGCTTTTCGACTCCTATGCTAGAAGAAAAACAATTGGTCTTCACTGTTAATTTAACCTATTAAGCAGAATAGCCTTTGAAATGTCTGTATGATTTTTGTACATATTCTCTGTGAACATGAGTGTGTACCATATTTTCACTGCTAAAATATTGGAACTTTTTCAGATGGCAAATTGTCCACAAGCTTTCTCCTTGCGAACAGAAGCATCATTATTTTATCTTTTTTTTCTTTTAAAAATTAGAATATGAAAAGAGAAATCTCTGCCCTCAGATAATTACCCAAGTAAACTAGTTTCATCTTATATCAAAAGCAAGCCAATAACTATGTTGCAACAAAAGACGTAACCTAGCATTAATAAAAGGGGTTTTAATTACTCCTATGATTATATGAGATGAAGGTAAAATTACAGCTTCAGGTCTCTGATGGGCAGGAGTTATATCTCACTTTCTACTTCTCGTTTGTGGAAATCCAGGATGTTTCCAATTATGCTGTTTTGGGGTATTGTTTTAGATTTCAATCTTTTCCTTCCTTTTCTCTGCCTCCTCCCATTTTTTATTTCTATTTTACTAAGACCTAGAATTTAATTTCTTTAGAAGGCCAGCTTAGAGCATCTCACTCTATGTAAGCGTTTGAGTTCACATACTCTGGGCCACTTTGAAAACGTGAGATGAAATACTGTTGTTCTCTTCTGATATTCCCTGGGACCCAACACTGTCTGACAAATACCTTCTCAAGCCCAGACTCCGCTATTTGGATTAGCAGAGCTTGCTGCATCCCAGGAGAAGCAGTCAGTCTGGAGGCAGCACAGACATGTCCTCCTCTTCTTGCTGTGTCAGAACTAAAGCCTGGATCAAACATCCTCAAAACCAAACACCCTTGTGACAGAAGAACAGATGGACATCCGCAATTTAAAATCTCTCTGGAATTCCCCGGGAATACTTAGCAGTTTTTCTTTTGTTGTTGTTGTTGTTGTTGTTTTATTAAACAGAGCTAGATTAAAAAGTATCATCTCACTGAAGAAAGTGAAAATTGTAATGAGTTTTGTGGTCAGGCAGTAATTATATTAGCTTTCCCTAAAACTGGATATATTCAAATTCTCATCTAATTATGTTTTCAAAATGAAGCAGGGGAGAGAAAGGTCATAGTATTATAGCCAGCATATTTTGTTTTCCTCTGGAAAGAGTACAAGAATAGTTTCAATGGAAACAGTTTGAGATTATGCTTGATAATTTGTAATTAATTCTCCAGGGTGCTGTGAGGCCTAATTAATTACTTGTTGGAAAGCATTTGGAGGTATTTGGATGAAAGTTGCTATAGTAATGCCAAGAATTGCTGTTATTGTTATCGTTAGGCATTTTCCATCCCCAAATGCAGTTAGGTGGAAAATGTACCTTTATTACCTTACGATATCTTACAACCAGGACTAATCTGCTGAAAAGCAGTATTTAAAAGCTGAGAATAATTCTCTCTGCAGTGAGAAGCTGAAGATGTTTATTCAAAAACTGTGAATATAATTTATGAATAAGCCAAATACATAAATTGCATTCAGAAGTTCCACAGTAATAACACACTTTATATTCTCCATCTGCAGATAAGCAGGTGCATCTATTTGCAGAATTTGTCTTATGTTATGAAACTGTCTTCAGTGCTATGAAACTACTGTATCATGAATGCCTCCGTGTGTTTAGCATCCAGCCTTTGTTCTCAGGTCTGTCAACAGGAACATGTCACCCAAATGCAATTAACCCAAATTAATATAATAATGGAGAGTATGAAGATATTAGGACTCCTATTCAAATCAGGATGATACCTTGGTACAAAAATGAGAAACTGATCCATACCAATTTATTTTTCAAAGCACTCGGGTTTGCAGAGTGGAACAGACTCACATGTACAAAAGAAGACAGATGTTAGCCCTTCTCCCAAAAGCCAGAGAAAAAAAGGACAGCTTCACAAAAAAAAAATTGCAGGAGGCTTCAGCTGGAGGAAGGAGCTTGCTTTTGCAGTACGGTCTCTGCTGTTCAGCTGAGCTCTGAGCTGTGGAGGAGGGAAACTGTGAGCAATGGAATAAAAGTTATGTGCAAGGACCCAAGAGCCTTTTGGTGTCTCCAGCCAGAATGTAAAAAATGTTCAATCTTGGTATAGAAACTGAGAAAGCTGTAGAGAATTTTCTCGGAATTATTTATAGACTTCCCCCCCCCCCCCCGCCCCGATCCTACTGTTTTATGGTAGCTAAATCTAAAGCAATTGGTTAAGTTATGCTCTGTAACCCCTAACCATATCTATGTGTTCATCTTAAGTATCAAATCCCGTTAAAAATACCTGCAGTTGTGAAAAAGGATCTATTTGTGTTACGCTGAGGAGTCCAAGGGATAGGAAATTTTCCTGAGGTTTCCTCGCTGTGAAGAGCTAATAACCTGAGAGGTTAAAGCAGGAGGCTTTGCTATCCTCTGTTTAGACAAAGAAAAGCTGAAGTTTGAATCTAGTGTGTGTCTTCCAAATACAGATCTACCCTGGGGGAACCCTGCCAGTGCTGTAAAAGTGTGGGTAAAAATAGACACCAATATGCATGCGATCTACGGTACCTGTAATAACTATATAGAGAAGAGAAATATGGTTTACTAATAGTAAGTCTTCATGCTTTCTTCAGAAGAAGAAAGATCTCCAAATATATTGCTTCCAATATTTTTCCAAGGTAGTAATACATGTATGAATTAATCTCAACACGTGCACAAGTTAAATATATAACACTATTTTTTATGGTGTTTAATGTGTAGTTCCCTCAAGCACTGGCTGTCTCTAACAAGCAGGTTGTGGTGTCTCTCTGTTTACCTTGTTAGCAGTATTCATTTCTGTTATCACTCTTCTGGAAGAACAAAGTTTCTAGATGTGCCTCAAAGGTGAACATAATTACGCTGTTTACATTGCTATTCCTACAGGGATCATAAAATAGTACTTAGAACAATGTTTACAGTCATCAACGAGGCAGAAATCACTCTGTACATACCAGAACGGCAGCAAACGATACCCCGTCACTAGCTAATTACAGATGGGACTGTGCTGTATAGAGATCCCCCGTCTTGCTCGTGATCTAGGTGCTGGGTACATCAGTAGCCTGAAGCATCCAGCAATTACTCTGTCCATCAAATCAAAATTTCTCTAAGGTGTTTTCTTTTCATTGGGGCCCTGCAGACAATGCGACTCACCAATTTCTAACTTTATATTCAAAGCAACACAATAAATGAACCAAATGTAATGAAGCACGCTTTAGTGCGCCAACTAAAACGCATCCTTCCTCGATGGCAAACTTTTTCATTTTTCTGTTAGGGTCAGGAACAAAGTAGAGTGAAGCCCATAGAACAGTTTCCTTTAACTTCAGTAGATTTTGGGTCAGATGTTTGCAGTGGGGTTCACAAAAAACAGGAGTTAAGTGGAGGGTGGCTGCTCGTCCTCCTCACCACCCTGCAAGCCACCTTCCTCCTTATGCACATGTGCATTGGGAACATAGCTACAGCGACACTTTTAAAAGTTACTTCTGTAAAATATCAAGAAACACTGATGTAAGACAGCATAGCAAGGGTAATTTGTGCATTGCTCATAGGCAACGACTCGGAGGCAGTTGGGTTTTAGCACAGAAACGGGTCTTTTCCTTATTTCCTGATTGCTAATCACCAGTCAGTCTGTTCCATTCAACCTAAGGTAACTGTGATATGATCTTATATGCACAGCCTTCCTGTTGTAATATTAAGCTTTTCCTGGCTGACACTTTACATTCATCATTTGGTGACTTGGTAGTCAAATATCATTGCTGTTTGCTGCAGGGAGAGCAGAGGGGAGGCATCAGCTCCCTCACACATCCATGGGAACATCAATGAGAGAAGTTCAAACTAATCAGCCAACATCATCACATATGTATCATAACAACCCAAAAGCTATCATTTTGGAGAGAGGAAAAAATAATAAAAGAACTACAGCATATGAAATGCATCAATGATACAGCAAAACCAATTTTTGTGGGAATCCTTGGACCTTGTCGACACAGCACTGTTGTTTATGGAGGCAATTACGCCAGTATAAACATATTGCTGATACAAAAGTGCAACTTTAGGAGCTAACCAGATGGAGGACATACCTTTATGCTGGTTAACCTGGACAGCATAAGGGTCTGGGGAACCCTGCGGGACAGTCGTGCCGTGTTGCTGGCCCAGCGAGGTCACCTGTGGGTCCCCCTGAAACCTCGACGTTGTAGCCGGGGGGCTGGGGCTGAGGTGAGCAGAGCCCCTAGTACGGGGGTGCCAGCAGAAGAAGTACACCGGGGCACTATAGCTACATCTTCTGTACATACACCATGTGTTGGAAATTACTGTCCAGAGACAAAAAAGAGTTTTGAGGGGTTTTCAGTCATTTGCCCTTTTTTTTTTTCATCTGTCTAAGATGAGAGCTGGTGAAGTCACTGAGCACATAACCATGGATGACAGCAAGGTCAGGGTTCCCACCAAGCTGTGAAGCTTGTTCTTAACACAGCACTTCCAGCTGCCAAACACAGGCCAAATTCAGGGTTACTGCTGTCACACATATTTAGGAGGTAACAATCATGAGAGAAAAGGCATAAGAGTCCACCAGAGGTACAGTACATACATTATCAATTTCAAAACCCATCTGTTAAATCCTGATCTCAAGACCTATTTCCAGCTTGACAAAATAAAGCTCTAAGAAGACAGAGGCATCTTCTAATCACTCAGAAGACTGAAATAAAACATTTTCACGTCATAGTTTGCTGTATCTTTTTTGCCATTTATACATCATATTACAGTCTCAGCTACTCATTGAGTTCTGCACTTACATTGGTTACACTGAGACTGGAGCGGGTGTTGGCTGCCATTCTCTTTACAGAGTTTCAAACTGAAGAACTTAGCAGGTCTCCAATACTTCAGTGCTGAACCTGTGTTCATATTATTACAAAGAGGCAGTTTTGATGTCCTTGTCTTTCCAGAACACTATTCATATTATCCTCTGCAAATGAGGAAATATTTAGAAGCCTGCACTACCTCTAGAGCATTGACAAAATTTATGAGTGAATTTGTTGGCATATATGAATTTTTAAATTTTTCTTATTTCATCTTAGACTAAACTCTCCAAGTTCAATAGCCGTTCACATATAAGTCTCATTTATTGTGATGGACTTCTTTCTGCACCTCTCAGTAATAATGGATAAATGTTTCAAATTAATTATGTAATTAGCCATCCTCAATATCATTGTATAACTAGATTATTTTAGCCATCTACAGTAACGTAATTTAGCAATTAAGATCCACATAAGGAAAAAAAAAACCCACAAAAAAAAGGGAGCAACTGCTCACAAACTCTCAGACACATGTAGAAAACATGGCTGGAAGCTAAGGGTAGCACAGACAGAAGATTTCAGCGTGGTGCTTTCAGGTGTCAAATACGACTTGTCCCCCTCCTCTGGAGATCTGTTCTGGTTGGAATGACCCTTTCGTTATGGCCCTGACCAGCCCTCGAGCGGAGCCAGCGGTGCTGATTAACCTGCGAGACTAAATGAGCAGGAGCAAGCAGCAGCTCTGTTTGCGTTTATAGGGAGGTTCGTGCACGGACCCTATCCGGGTGCCGTGCTGGTGCGAGGGGTCGTGTCGCCCCACGCGTGCTCATCCCAGCAAGGTCATCACCCAAGAAAACACCCTGATTGCACCTGATTGCACAGCTTGTCCCCCAAAATGAAGCAAAATGCCTCATACATGCAAGCGTTTATAAAAAAGTGTGTTTTCATTCCCTGGGATAATATTTCCATGTTAGTCACCTCTTAGTCATCTCTAAATCATCTCACACTTATTTTCTCTGGTTTCCTTCTTCTCCTTCCAAATGTTGCCAAAATAATTGCACCCTTCACACTGATCGTGTTGCAGCCTCTTTTTGCACACACCACTGCTCCCTAATCACTGTTTTCTTTTCTTTTTCTTTCTTTGAGACCAGAAGGGACTCTGGATCGATGTATCCGACCTTCCATAACGTGTACCGAACACCTGTCTTCCAGAAAGACACCTCACCTTGATATAAAGATGTTAAAATTAAATTTGTCATTTCCATTACTGTTTTAAATTCTAACTATCTTACTTTTCTGACTATCACCCTAAATCTCTTTATTGCAATCATATTTTAATTTGTATATGGATAACCTCATGCACACTTTCTTAGGTGGACGAGGAGGACTAGAATACATTCAAGAAATCTGTTTCTAGGAAGCTCTAAATTACATTAGTAATATATTTTAGTAATAACAATCAAGCCTGGCTCATTTCCTTAGGATTAATGACTAGCTGGGAGAGCTGATGGCCCCAAGTAGTAGTCATTATTTTATTAGAGATTTTTTTTGTTTTTAATTAGGCAAAGATTAGAAAAAAGCCTGTCTTGTCTGTGCATAAGAGGAATAAGAGCATCACGGGAGAAAAAATACAATCACTCAGAGTAGAGAAAAGGTCTCTTTAAAATGTTTGATAACCTTTGGTAAGATCACCAGGTTAATACTGTAACACACCAGTGTTTTCTGTGGGTTTCATCTATTCTCTCAGTGTTTGCATTTCTCTGCTCCCAAAGGGTTTTTTTGTTGATGTTTTGAAAAATGAAGCATGTAGATTTTGAGGAACATTTGTAAATATATTGTGCAGTTTTAGAAAATGTTTTACAGCACAATCTTTTATAGAATTTCTTTTTTTTCTTATAGAATGCTTTGGATTGGAAGGAACCTTTTACAGGTCATCTAGTCCAACCCCCCTGCAAGAGCAGGGACATCTTCAACCAGATCAGGTTGCTCAGAGCCCCGTCCAACCTGACCTTGAATGCTTCCAGGGGTGAGGCATCTACCACCTCTCTGGGCAACCTGGGCCAGTGTTTCACCACCTTCATCGTAACAAATGTCTCCCTTATATCTAGTCTAAATCTACCCTCTTTTAGTTTAAAACCATTACCCCTTGTCCTATCGCAACAGGCCCTACTAAAAAGTCTGTCCTCATGTTTCCTATAGGCTCCGTTCAATTACTGAAAGCCTGCAAAAAGGTCTCCCTGGAGCCTTCTCTTCTCCTGGCTGAACAACCCCAACTCTCTCAACCTTTCTTCATAGGAGAGGTGTTCCAGCCCTCTCATCATTTTCGTGGCCCTCCTCTGGACCCGCTCCAACAGCTCCATGTCTTTCCTGTGCTGAGGGCTCCAGAGCTGGACACAGTACTGCAGGTGGGGTCTCACCAGAGCAGAGCAGAGGGGCAGAACCACCTCCCTCGACCTGCTGGCCACGCTGCTTTTGATGTAGCCCAGGATACGGTTGGCCTTCTGGGCTGCGAGCGCACATTGTTGGCTTATGTCCAGCTTTTCATCCCCCACTACCCCCAAGTCCTTCTCCTCAGGGCTGCTCTCAATCCCTTCATCCCCCAGCCCGTATTGAAACTGAGGATTGCCCCGACCCAGTTGCAGGACCCTGAACTTGGCCTTGTTGAACCTCATGAAGTTCACACGGGCCCGCTTCTTGAGCTTGTCCAGGTCCCTCTGGATGGCATCCTGTCCCTCAGGCGTGTCAGCTGCACCACTCAGCTTGGTGTCATCTGCAAACTTGCTGAGGGTGCACTCGGTCTCGCTGTCCATGTCATTGATGAAAATATTGAACACTGATGAAAATATTGAATATTGAATTATGATGGGTGGATCTGTCTGACTTTGAGTCTGTCAACTAGAATGCATTGAAAATGGGTGAGGAAAAGGAAGACTGGGAAATGTCAAAGATTTTTAAATCATAAAAAACCCCAACCCTTGGGAATAAAAAACCCCCAATGAGCCAGAGATTTACAAACTGGTCATTTTAATCCATTTTACCAGAAAATATTGGAACAAATAGTTACATTAATTAATTGCAAATACCCAGAAGATAATAGGGAAATGGGTAACAGCCAACATGAGTTCATCAAGAATTTTGTCACTATTGTGACAAGATTCTTCACTGAGAATTGTGTCCGCTATTTTCTTCTATCACAAGGCAAGATGCTTGTGCTACCTCCATGAACTTTTCTTACACTAACATGGCTTAGATGAGCTTACTAGGGTGGGTAGTGAAAAACTGTTAGAAAACTCACACTGAGAAGACAGGCAGGAGGGGCCTGAGTGTCCGAAGAGGAGGACCTGGCAAGCAGCCCCTGAGAGAGCTGCTGCACCCTCAGCTTCCTGCAAATCCATGTTTCATCAGTGACCGGTGAAGGTCAGAGCACAGACATAAAATTTACACTTAACATGAAGCAGAAGGGAACTGCAAGCACACTGGAACATGAAAATAAAAAAAAATAATAAAAACAATTCAAAATGGTCTTGATGAATTGTGGAGTTGACCTGGGGGGGCAAAAGAAAAAAAAAAGGTGCTAAAAAAAGGAACAAATTTCGAATTTAAACAGGAACAAGCAAACAATCAGCTGCACAAATACAGGATGGTGAAGAGTGCCTAGTTAGGAGTGCTGTAAATCAGAAAAAAGACACCGAGCTCAACCAACAGTGGCTGAGAAGAGCAGAAAGTATGACCAGAGGTTTACAAAACATGCAACTCACATAGGCACATACACACAGCTACCATCCTTGATTTTGGGGAAAGAAGAGGCATGGTACTAAATGACAAGGTGGTACAGACAGTGATTTCATAGACAAAGATAAGAGCAAGAACGTTTGAGATCGGAGTGATTCAGAGGATGAGTTTTTCTAACCATACCTGACCAGGTTGCTCTTGGGTTTCTTTGCAGCTTTTGTGCTTCTCAAAAAAAGCTGTCAAGAAAAGGAAAAGGGAAGAAGCCTTCTCAATGTGTCTGCTAAGCAGGAACTACATATCTTGAATAAGAAAAACTTAACCCACCATAGAAAAATTGCTGTGCAAACTTCAGATCGGTTTGATCCTCATTTTCAAAACAACTTATAAATTACCATCATCTTGCAGGTTGTCTCTCTCTTTAAATGTATTATTTGTAACTTCAAATGTTGTAGCTAAAGAGAATTAGTGCCCATGACAATGTTGTTTTCAGTTCAAGTAGACTCTTGATGACTTTGTCTTTGTTAACTTATTTGTCTTGCTTTCTGAAATTATCTGCCATTAACTCATCATGTTCTGTAAATCCTCTGCAGTAATAACTACGTGCAACAGCCCTTCTGTCTAGTCAGTTGAGATTTGACAGCCTCTGTTTGCTAAACGTATCACTTCACTGAGACTTTGGAACACACTTTTCATCTCTCTCCATTCTCATTATCCAGCTAAGGTCCTTATAACATATGGTCCTATTTTCCTAATTGCATTCACTGTTACACGTCAAACCAAGCTAATCTTTCAAACCGTCAGGCTAATCAGTACAAAATGCATGGCCACTGTTTGCACACATGCTGGTAACAAGAGGGGAACAGGACCTACACAAATCAGAAAATGCCACTGCGTCCCAGCTGGCTTGTTTGTTCCTCCTTCATTTTCTAAGATAATCTGAAATGCATCTTCTTTCACATTTACATTTTCAGAGTAATTTTCTCAGCAGAGAACTATTAGCACTGGTGGTTGACGTTCTACCCAGCTAGACCTTCACCATAAAGTATGACTTTGGCTTCTGATTCCCACGAGACAGATCTTAAAGTGAATAACCAAAATTGTTCAGTATGTTATTATTATTCACAAGAAAATACGACAAATTATTTAACCACCTTTAAGGCAGCAAAAATGTAGAGATAGTCAGTGTGGTAATTACCACTCAGTTGTAGGTTTCTTATTTGGTAAAAATAAAAGGTAAAATGCAGCCTGTAATTTACTTATCATATCTCTGACATAATCACAGGACGCCTGATCATTCTCCTAAAGCAGGTTAGCTGGGAACACGCAGAGAGAGGTTAGGGGAGATACTGGTTTGTCCATTTAAATACGGCTACAGACTATAAGAAACAAAGCCAAAGAAAAACTCCGTGCTTGCATTTTAAAAATATTTTTGGTATCTGGGCCAGCTGATACATCATAGACAATTCCATCAAAGCTGTACGAATTCAGTAGACCTGACCTAACTTCTAATGCATCTTCAGTAAATCACTGAATTTTCTTTAATCTTGAATAAATGTACCAGAAACCTGAAGTCTGAGCCATCAGCACTCTCTTGAAGAACCTGCATTAGCTAGACGCTTTGATTTAACCAAGCAAATTCCAACAGCTAAAAGCAGAATACACACACAGAAGAAAGGAACACTCATTGGGCCAATTAGCAATTTTCTGTTTACAAGCTATTTTTCCTAATTCCCTTGTAAAAAGCTTACAAGTTTCCCAATCCAGTAGCCCAGTGGAGGTAAGGCTGCTGCAGCTCCATGCCCTGAGACTAAACCAGCAGTGAGGCTGAGCATGTGTTCCTGACAGGCACACCACAAACACACATATACAACACACATATACAGCTTGACACGGACAGTAACACTCATGCAAACACAGATGGTACCAACGGTCTCATCCTGTCTCCCTCTCTGGTGGATCTGGATGAAGGTCCATTCGTGGGAAATACATACACATATGTGGTGTGGATCCCTCCACTAGCCAGACTTAGACACCTAGTCCACCCATGTCACGAATGAGTGATTTAGATCGCTTAAAAGAATCACCATCAAAGGTATTAGCAAAAGTGGTTTTAATATGATGTCGTAAAAGTGCGACTTAACTAAGTTCGATGGCAAGGTTCATTCTCTTAATTACTGCATGGAAGAAACATACAAAGGAAAATTGGGTTACACTCAAGTTAGAATGATTCACAGTGAGACTGGGGATACAAAAGGGTAAGAAGACCCTCCCGATGAGTCACGAGGTTCAGAGTAGACCCCCTTGCTTTCTAAACTCCTGATGGAGCTGAGGTGCAGCTAGGTCCAATCTTAGTCTCAGACTTGGACAATGGTTTATGTCTAAGGGACCGTATATGCAAAATTTATCAATTCAGCATGCAAAGTTACCAAGACAAAATCAAAGTTACCATACTACAACATTATGTGTGATATCGGTCGCTTACCAAAGATCTGCCGTTGGTAAGAGGTCTCTCTGCCTTGAGGAGCAACCTTGAGAGGTGTCCCAGCTCAAGGGGAGATCACTGCATGCAGCCACACTGCCTAGTAGGGACAGCTCAAAGGAGGCTCACTTAGGCTGTCATATTTATAGGATAAAGTGGTTGGCTCGTAGTCAAATTACATGCGATAGGAAAGATATGCATGAGGCTCCTTGTACCCACAACTTTCTTTGTTCCTTGATAAATGAGTCTTGGAAAAGCCACCCGCTATTCATGCATGATCGGTGTTCCAAGCTCATATGCATCAATGTTCTCTGTGCCACTCAGCTTCTTTGTGGGTTCTCAGAGAACAGATTGGAACTAGGAGTTCTTGGCCCAGCCACGGCTCAGGCCTTTACCTCCTTTGGAGGCTGTACAAAAGGCTCCAAAGGCTCCAAAAGGAGCTTCGTTTTCAGTTTTGGGCCCCTCACTACAAGAGAGACATTGAGGTGCTGGAGCGTGTGCAGAGAAGGGCAACGAAGCTGGTGAAGGGTCTGGAGCACAAGTCTGATGAGGAGCAGCTGAGGGACCTGGGGTTGTTTAGCCTGGAGAAAAGGAGGCTGAGGGGAGACCTTATCGCTCTCTACAACTACCTGAAAGGAGGCTGTAAAGAGGTGGGGGTCGGTCTCTTCTCCCAAGTAACAAGCGATAGGACGAGAGGAAATGGCCTTAAGTTGCACCAGGGGAGGTTTAGACTGGATATTAGGAAATTTTACTTCACTGAAAGGGTTTTTAAGCATTGGAAGGGGCTGCCCAGGGAAGCGGTTGAGTCCCCATCCCTGCAAGTATTTAAAAGCCGTTTGGATGAGGTGCTTAGGGACGTGGTATAGTGGTGGTCTTGGTAGTGTTAGGTTTACGGTTGGACTCAATGATCTTAAAGGTCTCTTCCAACCTATATGATTCTGTGATTCTGTGAAAACTACTTCTAGTTTGGTTAAGAGGTTGAGTGGATCCGTCACAACCCAGTAGCTAGTCCCTGATGCTCCTGTCTCACGCTGCCTCACACACAGCCACACACACACATAACAAGCAGGTCTCCCAGCTAACCTCCAGACCTTATGATCTTCCCTGTAGCCAATGTGGACCCCCATCCCTTCAGCAGCCATCCCACAGACCCACTGGTCTCCAGAGCCAGCCCTGACTTATGATTTTCCCCACCTTTGGTTTCATCTCTCTACATTCCACAATGTGTCTTGTGCCATTGTGCCCTGGGCCCCTTCAAGTGTGCGTGGGGCTGAGCTTTTAACCACACAACATAACAAAACCCACCGATTTTCTAAGTTTGGTCTGCAAGCACACCACTCGTGCCTGTGAGCAGCATTCCTCGCCGTGTTGCTCCACCATCTGCAAATGTACCAGAGGAACAGCCTGCGAGCATCTTCTCAGTGGACTGCATAAGAGGTATAACCCATTTTAAATTAAAATCTGGGTGCCGAGGGATGATTGGTTTATAAGATCAGATTCTGAACTATCTTGAGGCGTAAGTAAATGTTTCAAATATAATTAGTACAAATCCTCAGAAGCCTTCCTCAGAAACTAGTTTCTCTAAAAGCAATTTAGGAGTCACTCCCCCTTCCTGCTCCATGGACAACCCTGTAACTTGCTCCTCATTACGCAAACCTGGGGTTTCCTGCTCTTGCAACAGTAAGGCCTGTTGCCACAATGAGCAGTGAACGAGGGAAAGGACTGCATTTGCTCCCATAAAGGGAACAAATACAGAATTCAAGGGTCCTGCTCTCATTTCGCTCACACCTTGCGTGTCTCAGATTTATTTGAAACAGAAATAGTGGAACTGTCTTCTGCAAAAGAAACCTAAGTACTGCTCCATGGAAATGTATGTATTCACACTGGGACCCTATTTAGTGCTTTAGTTTGATCTCCAGTCTAAAGTCATATCTGAAGTAACATCAAAGCATGATTTTAGAACAGTTTTTCTCACATGTATTACATAGAGTTGACTTTACACAATTCAACTGATACGACTCAGACTAGAAACCAAGTAGGTAGTTATTTAATGTGAGATACATAGTAGTGCTAGGAAAGGCATATAGAAGAAAGCTAAAAACTATTAGATATAGGGAGCAGCCTACATGTGGGGAGAGATTAGATAGGTTGGCATGTAATCTGTTTGGGAAAGAGACGGTTGAGGTGTGATGTCACAGGGGAAAGTTATGAACAACATAGAAAAAGTTAATAAGGAGCAATTATTCGCTATTTCTTACTACAGAAGAGTTTGGGAGGGTGCGCTAAATTAATTTATGTAATTTAAGAACAGGCAAAGGGCAGCATTTTTTTCACACGTTCATGATTAAACTGTGGAACTGATTATTATAGAGTGTTACAGATGCTAAAATCATACAAAGGTTCAAAAGCAATTAAACTAATACAGGGAAGAAATGTACTTCTGGGGCTACGCTACGTAAGATGCGGATACAACCTTGGGTTCAGACCCCGCTAAGCTGTGAGGGTGAGAGCAGAAGTGCCAAACTGCAGGGGTACTCTTGTTCCTTAGACATTTGCTAATAGCCACTGCCAGAGATGAAATACTGAACTGGATGGCTTTATAGCCTAGCCCAGCGCAGTCAGTTTTATGTTTTATATTCTGAGATTTCCTTGTACACAGAGGCCTCTTAGTGGGTAGCTCCGAGCCGGTGGCTCCGGAGCCCCTGGCAGGAGAGGGCAGTCACATCCCACCAGCGAAAACCCCGGGGTGCAGCGCTGAGCAGGCGGCAACCACCTAGCAATAATTAATACTGGTCACGTAAACTATAAAATTACTTGCTTCTAAACACATTACTAAAGTTCAGCTAATGGCCGAAAGAAAACAAACTGT
Source organism: Mycteria americana (assembly GCF_035582795.1). Classification (NCBI taxonomy): domain Eukaryota; kingdom Metazoa; phylum Chordata; class Aves; order Ciconiiformes; family Ciconiidae; genus Mycteria; species Mycteria americana. The sequence goes on from NC_134373.1 coordinate 38,296,838, forward strand.
AATTAAGAAAATTATGTACTTCTCTGTATTTTTGAGGCTCTCTGAAGAAGAGGAGAAAAAGGATGCTTAGGAGCTTGGATTTTCAGATTCAGATAATTAAGTTCTGCATTAGAGGCTTATTAAAATATATTGCCCAAGAGACCAGACAGAATGTAAAATGGCTGGGTACAAAACTCTCAGAGATAGAAAGAACAAAGCTGCAAGGCCTAAATGACTTTTTACTATTCCTGAATATCTTATGATGTTTGAAAATGAAGATTGCGAAACAGATGGAGCTGTTAACGAGTTTAGGAAACAACACGACATATGCTCAGAAGAGCTTTAGGAAAAAACTTGCATATCATATGAAATGCTGTGGGTCAGTTAAGATCAATCAAAAGTAGAAAGGAAAAAGAAAGGAAAAAGTCATAACTTTTTTGTTATTAAAAGCCAGAAGATACAAAGACATAGCTCCAAATCAGCTGCAACTTTTGTTCATCCAGATGGTACCCCCCACTAGCTCCGGTGGACAGAATAGGCTGCGTATGTCTCAGAGGAAGGGAACTGAAGCTGGCAGGTCTATACCAGAGCTAACTGCCACAGTTTATGCCCAAATAAGTGAAATCAATTAAATACAGCAAAAACCTATGGATATTGTACCAGCAGTCAACTGTTGCTTAAGCAAACAGCACTAAAAATTCAGAATTTTGTCTGAAAACTAAGAGAGAAATTAGCCTATGCTTTTTCTCAGTGCAACCTTTGAAGCCTATTTTCCATGGAGAAAAACCAGCAAACTTTATCTGCTGCCAGTGATGTACTGGAATATGTTTAACTTCAGTTATTTACTGCTCACTGGAAAACACAGTTTTCAGTGTGAAAATGGATCTTAGGCCCTTTTAATTTCATGCCAGCCAGCTAGATGAGCAATTCCCTACCTCTTGGAGCACAGTAGCTTGCTACACAGCGGATTGTCCAAATTGTTGATGTTACCCACTGCTGTCACGCTGCGTCCTCTCTGACAGTGCATGGAGCTTTGCAAGCAGTGCAGTTATCTGGCCTCCAAATCATGAGATCTGTGTCGCCACAAAGCTCAGTGTCGTGCATTGCACTTGCATTTATGGGGAATTTTAAGAAAACTTCTCTGCTTAGTTTTCAGGCTGAGGAAATGATCTAGTCCTGCAAAGTGCGCTTCTGGACCACAACCCACAGAGTGGTAGTACGCTTTCATGAGATAAAGCCACATATCCTATTGTCCTTCAATATCCTGACATAATCTTCTTTTTTTTTTTAAATGACATTAGCATTTCATTTTCTTTACTCTCTATAAGCCATTACTGGCAATTTTATTAACTACAAGACTGAGGGAACAAGGGGCAGTAACTTATAAAGGGGCTGCTTTCACAGCCCCTGATGAGGAGGAACGCAGCATTTGGGATTGGTACCCAAGGCCCTGAAGGCACAGTAGGTTTATCTGCTATCAATCAACTTCTTATTCAGTTTTTTTTCCAAACTTACCATTTCACTGGATTTCCTTTCCTCCTTAGCAAAGTTTCCTTTGGTTTAAATCCCTCGGCTTGTTTTCTGTGGTTGGAGAAAAAGTGTTCCAAGTAGGAGCTCAGGTGAGGTAGTTTAGGTTCCCAAGAAAGCCTGGGTGAATGGTACTTGCATGTGTCTTAGCTATTGAGCTGGGTCTGTGTCTTGTCAAACCACACCTGACAGAAAGGTTAGATAAGCTTTTTGTTACATTTCATACCCACCACAGACAAAATATAAATGTTAATAATTCATTAACATTTGTCATTAATATTGAGAAGTCAAGCATTCATAAGCCAGGTTGTCTGGGCAACCTTCTTTTTTGCTCTCTTGTGCACTATATTGATGCGATCTGTAATTACACCGTGACATGCTATTATTTCCATAGGACCCTTGACTCGTTTGGTGCAGAGATCAACCAGGGCTCCTTTAATGAGTACAGCTAGTCAATATTTTATTTCAGCCCCACTGTTAATTGTGTGGTTGTATCATATTTACCAGCACTGTTTAAACACCGTGCTGAGGACAGACCTGCTAAACTCCTCACTGACTTTCAAACCACATTCATTATTTCCCCAGATTTGTGTGGAACGACCATTTGACCTTCACATCAATGCCACAATGACAGGACGGTATCCTGTTAATTTTATTGTAGGAAGCTGAAGTCCAAATAGATGAAGGGCAAAACGCTTTGCTAATTTTGGATGTCCAGCCTTGGACCTCTGGGATCTGAATTTTTAGAGTGCTCAGCATTATGTGACATTGGGTACGTGCAGTGCACCTCTCCCATTGCCATCAGCTGCATCTGCAAGTGCTTGATTTCTACAGATCACACATGCGTGTGTTGAGTTGCATACCCAGAAAATGTTGCTACTGAGTAGGGCCAGCAACTACTATGACTTACAAATATTTTTTGGTCTTCTGCCTTTATCTGGAAAAAAGACAAAAAAGCTATCTGCATTATTTTCCCCGCTTTCTTTGCTTTTAAGCAAGAAAAATCAAATGCTGTAGGACAAGCATCAGTGTTACGCAATCTCCTCACAATTATGAACACGAGATGTCTCTAAAGAAATCATGGGTGCAATGAAAAGAAAGGGAAGAAAAGTAGGCTCTTGCACATGGTGGTTTTGGAGATTTTGGGGCACAGGGGTCACAGAGTTTGGGGGAAGGAAAGTCCTCTGTAATTTTTACTCAAATTTAATGAGCTGTTTCGGGGGTCTGGTGGAACATATTGAAAATATTTCATTTCAATACTTCAGAAAGAGAAGTTTTGTTTTGGACAAGACTCCATTTTTCTTTCCAATGAAAAAAGTCACAAAAGGGTAAAACAATCAGAACTTGAAAATGCTACAAGACTTACCACATTAGGTTGAATTAAACACTCTTGATTGTACAAATTATGTTGTATTTCCATCTTGTTACTATTTTATGCTATTCAGACTTTCCTTCTCATCCCCCCATTGCTGGATCATCCCAGAAAGCCAGAAAACTCATCCAATTCTGAAATTATCATCACCACTTGTGTTCAGGTGGGGTTGGGCTGGCCTGTTAGAGCAGGATGAAATGCTGAACTTCACTTTAACAGGAAGAAAGAAAAGAAAGAAAGAAAATGGAAAAAAAAAATCAAAGTCTCTTAACAGAGTTAAACTGTCTCTTAAACTCTCTTAACTAATTTTTCTCCTTCATTTATTTTTTTTTCACTGGTTTAAAACCACGCAGTGCTACTGGTGATGCAGAGGCTCTCTGCAGTGCTAGTTCCAGCGCACCGAAGCTTGCAGCTCACAGGAGTTAGCTGGCAGTTTCTGCATCTCTTACTCCCACATGGTCCCATGCAGTTATGTCCTGATCCTGCTTTCATGGAATTACATAGCAAACCTTTCAATGGTTTTAATAGAGCCAGGCTTGGCCCAAAAAGAACAATATCTAATGTTTTGTTCAATTTGGTAAATAATCTTTTCTCCTGATACTGCAAAGAGGGATGAACTGATCCATGCAGTGACTTATGTCCTTCCCTCATTCCCCTACCTTCTGCCATGCAGCTAACAAATTAATACAACTTCAAGGCAATCAAGTTCAGAAAGGACAGTAAATGTTGTATTCTCTTCCCAAAGCCAAAATAATCTACATTTGTTTTGGAACACTACCATGAATCACTTTAATCTTTCCTTTCTTAAGATATTTTTTATTTCTTTCTATAAATTCCATCCTTCCTTGGCTGCACAGTGTCCATTCAAGTTGCATTTGAAAACTCCTCAGATGAAGGTTTTGGTCATTTGCTTTTTGGTGAGTAATGGTACTCATTTTCAGCCAGAAGACGGTTAACCTTTCGAGACAGTCAATTGCCCTCTCTATGTACCTATTGCTGTTCTTACTCGTAGTGTAAGACTAAAACTTAATAACCTAGAAAAGATGAAGCATTAACTTCACTCTGACAAAAACTCATTCTAACTTTTAAGGCCAGAAATTTCAAGGGAACCTGAAGGATTTGGTTTTCAGAGAACTATAGTTTAGTAGAGTTAGAAACCCGAATAACTTAGTACTTATTAAATCTCAGTCTGTATGATTCAGACAACATCTATGGTACTTTTTTTTATATTTGATTGTAATAACTACTTGAGTTCGAAGACCATTGCTGAAAGATATTGTAAAATATAGGGAATGCATGAATGTATATATTCTTTTTATCAATTAGAAAATCTTGTTTTGCTTTAGAAAAAGAACCTTATGTACTTAAATTAAATGATAGCAATCTTTAACAAACACACAAGGAGATTGTGATTATCTATAAGCATATTTAACTCTACATATCTTTGTAAAAATTCCATTAAAAGGAGCATTATATGCATTACATATGCAAAACAAACATTGCAATGTGATACTCTTGGAATACTACATTTGATAGTAACTTAATAAACTCCAAGTTATAAAAGACTCTGCAAACACAGCAAAGCCATAAATCTTTAACAGTTTATACACAAAATTCTACCCTGCTTTCTGGAAAGGCTCACAATTATCCAGGAAAAGCTCAAGGTGACCTTTAAAGATGAGAACTGTAAAAATAAAGCGGGGGGTGGGGTCTTTACCTGTGTCCTTGTAGTGTGAGATGGGCTTTAAGCACCTACATTTCCTTCTGCTTTCTCTCCTCTTTACCCTGGAGGGCCACCAGGAGTGCTCTGGCCTGGGACCGCTGGGACAGAAAGAGACCAGAGGAGATCAGAGGGTGATTAGACCCATCCAGCACTAGTGATGAGAAGAGGTGGGAAAAGACCAAAGCCTGGCCTGGGCAGTTACCCTCTGTCAGTCTGGGATTTCTAATATAGCATGGGCATAGTCAGAAATTCTGGGAGGTGGTTTTGAGGGGGAGGAGATGGGAGAAGATGAAGATGGTGTCTGTGAGAGCTGGCAGGAGACACACAGGTGGAGCTCTTCATCTGAAAGTCAAAGAGAGAAAAATAACTAGTTATGGCTTTGGGGACTGGTTTTGTTTTGCTTGTATTTCTACCCACTAGATGAAGAGGGCATATGGCCTTTCCATTGGGTTTGGATGTAAAATGGATCTGTAAAATCATTCTTCACTTGACAGACTTGGTCTCCTGGGTGGGAATGGTGAAAGCTTTGAGAGAGATGGTTTGCAAAAAAAAACAACAAAAAAAAAACCCAAAACAAAAAAAATCCCAAGTAAATCCTGCTTAAGATCTCCTGGAGTGTAAAATCTAAATACCACTGTGTGAGATATACCACTGTGTGAGCACAGTGAAGAGTCTCTGATTCACATATTTTATTCTTCCACTGTGCATCATGAAAAAATCAGACTCTGGTAGTCTTACCTATGCTGTACAAAGCAGATGTCTTTTTGCAGCTTCTCAGCTACCCTGGTCTTATCTCGGTGCCTTCTCACCCCCCATGGCATGGCCACCAGCAGCCTGTGGCAGGGAGCTCGAGATGCCCTTCCTGCTCCAACAGCAGGAGAACAGCAAACCCCCAAACTGGCACATCCATGGCTCTTTCCTCACCCCCATTTGCAGGAAAAGATCTCATTTCCAGAATTTTTTGTGCGAGCTTGGAAAATTCTTACTAAAATTAATCCTTTTTATAAGCATTCTAAACTCTTAATTCCTCAAAGGTTAAGAACATTTACTGCTGAGAAATGTTTTGTAGAAAAAGTTTCTTACTGCTAAATCCATCTGCATGCTTAAAGGTAAAAACTTACATACATCTCTTAAGAGCCCCAGAATGGTGTGTTCTTCTGATGTGTCTGTTTTCAGATGTTTTGTGTTTTTCTGCAATCAAAATTACAAAACTTTTTAAAACGATAGCTCTGAAAATTGTATTTTTGTGTCATTGTGATCTTACTTCAACTGACTACAGAGTCAAAAAACTAAAAGCCATTAATATTCTTTAGGCAGTCATTATCTGGCAATTCTTAAGCAATTTCCTTGCCAAAACTAGAAAGAAATATCCCTACAAAGAGACTTAAAAAGAGACAATACCTGCTTTGGTGATCACTCCATGCAAAGCCTTTGTGAGAACTGAATTTAAGAAGACATGCTTAAAGCTGGAAGTCTTTCTTTGTTCAAATAAGAATGAACTGACCTGAAACAGCATTTCAGCTCCTTTTTAAACCCTCAAAAACTTAAAGGTGTAGCACGAGAAATGTTCTGCATGAAAAAAATAAAATGGAAACTTTTACAATATTCAGTAATTTCTGCCCAGACAAAGGGCACACAGCCACCAAGTTCAGTAAAAATTATAACTCAAGTGCACGTGTTGCAGCATATTAACTAGTCATGACCCGATCCTGCCAGCATGGTAATTCCATGGAAACACTGGGGAAATGACAAAAATGAAGGGAATGAGCATTTTTATCAGCCAGTGCCTGGCAGAGGTGGTGTCTCGCGTTGTGTGATATGTGGCAATGCCAGGTGAGCGCAAGCCCCTGCAGATAAGGGAGGAGTTGGTCCCCTCCCAGCCCCGGCTCTGCAGCAGCAGAGGTGCTGGGACACAGCCTTGCCCAAACCACCCTGCTGTTACAGCTGGGTTTTTTTCACTGTTTTCGAAGAGATTGAGTGGACCAAAGCTCTGCTTAAGAGTTACGTTCAAATGTGTCTTGTAATGTTTTTATGGAATAATTAGATGATAATGTAAGACAAAATATCATCAGCTTCTGTACCATACGCTTCTCCTGTCCAGTTCGGTTAGGATTACACAGCCAGAAAGGAGGTGACAGTTAATCTTGATAAATGTTAAGAAACAATGCTATGCCATTTGCAATTTTAAATTTTAACCTATTTGGCTGTTCTGAAACACTTCCTCCAATTACTCTTGAATAATTGTTTTCATTATTTTCTTTGATCCCACAGGACTTAGCTGAATATTCAGCTTTGACCATTTCTAAAATGTTTTACTATATCAAGCATAGTTTATGTATCTTTACATGAAGTTATTCTATCCCTTTATAAACAACTTCAGGTTTCTCTGTAACGTCAGGACAAGACACTCTGGGGCATAAGACATTTTGGCCTTGTCTCTCTAAGGACACATGCCTGGCCAAGCACAGATCCACTAGGAAATTTGCAATCTTTGTCAAAATCTCTGCACTAAGATTCCTACAAAAGAGGTGGTAACTGATGTAATGTTCACTTTCTTTCTTTTTTCTTTCCTATTGAAAGAAAATATTGCTGTGAATAGATGCCTTATGCTAAGACAGAGCAAAGAAATGCATGTGACCAAGGCTCTTCCTGAACTTAGGATGAAGCGAGCATTAGGATGAGATTTCCCACACTGCTTGTACATTGCTCCAACGCAGTGACATGACCACTGTCATGAGATGACCAAAGTAATGAAAAAGCCATGGATACCATTTCATAATTCCTATGGAAACCACTGTGAACATCTCAGGCTTTGCAGTGTTGGCCTGCACAGGGGGATTTGGCATGGGAACATGCCCTGCAGCCACAGAAGAGGCTGTGCGGAGCACATCTGTTTTGCGTGTCCATGGGATGAGCCCACAGATATGGCTGCACACTGAGCCTAATGCAAGCCAGGGACTTCTCCCAGGCCAGGATACAAAATGTTGCTTGGAGTGTGATAGGGGAGAAACTCAACGCTAAGAGCAGGTGATCTGTACGTGAACATTTGTCACTAAAACCTGCAGAGATCAAGGCACCTGTGGCACACAAGATGCTTTGGCACAGCTGTGCAGAGGATGTCCTTCAGCTCTGAGGGACACGTGAGAGGACAGCAGTAGGGGCTGTGTCCGCCTGTGCTTTCACAACCTAGGCATGTATTTCTTCTGTCAATGCGTGTTCATGTTTCATGTGGCAAATTTATTTGCTATTCGGCATATCACCACCATTTGAAAAACAGTAAAAACACATGTATGATTTCTTTATAATCACTTGCTCTCTGCTTTCTTAGCTACTAAGCAGGCAATGGTTTTCTATAGTGTCCTTTTATTGAGAGTCTTCAGTGTACTCACATTTTTCATCATTATCTGTTGGGGTTTTTCAGCCACTCCTCCTCACCCAATGCCTGGGAATTCAAGAAACATGAAATATGTTTGATTCTCCTAAGAAGCTTCAAATACTTCTCCAAATTCTCAGCAAATCAGGCAATGATTATTATACAATTTTCACAAATCATAAAATATTCCAGAAAAGCTCCCTTTCTTAATATATTCATGCTTTAAGAGAAGTAATTATGACTGCCAAGCCTTATTTTAGGGTTGCAACTTTAACAGACTGAGAGCACTGTGATTTCATTAATAATCAATAAAAGAGGCAATAGAAGCCTCCCCTTTAAGCATCCTATTCACCGTGAAGGAATCGTCTAGTTTAAGGCAAAAATGTAATGCAGATGGATGATGACAACATCACTGGAAAGATCTTCAGGCACATATTTTTCTGATTCCAAAACCCATTAGAGAAGTCAGGCGCATTTTGCGCTCACTTTTGAGCACTGTGAACACCATGAATTTAATAATAAAAAGGTTCCGAGTCACTGCTAGCGTAGTGCTAAATGCAACCTGTATTTCTCATAGGTTTTTTCCTAAGTGACAATCTTGACAAGTCTAGACAGACTTTTTCTCTAACATGTTCACTGACTTCCTCCCATTTTGCTACTGAAAAATTCCAGCAGCCACCACAGTGAAACAATGCAGCCAAAACCAAACACAAAACTGTGCTACAAACCTTCGGTGGATAGTTGTGGAGAAATATCTTTTTCTACAAAAAATATATTTATAACTTGAGCATCTTGCTTTTATATATCCAAGTAAAAAATTCATATTCCCTGATGGTATCAGGGAATGGCTTGCAGCTGAATAGATACTGCTAACATTTTCCTGCTAATATTATGATAGTAGCATTGTAATAGCTGTGATGGTCTTACAATATAAGAGAAACAAGGTTTTCAGGGGGAGAGGTAATACCTTTTATTAAACCAGCTGATGTAGCTGGAAGAACAACGACTCTGTGCCCCTGGTAAAAGTTTTGTGTCTGAAAATATCTGTTGGGGTTTTCTTTTCCTCTACCGAGAGTAATTGGTCTTCTTCCTACAACTACTTACAATTAATTCACACCAGCTATGCCAGGGAATCCTCTAACCCTCACTATCTCTGGCAACACCACAGACAGACAATAAATACCTCGCTCTAAAGCAACATCCAGAGCTTCTCCACAGCCTTTGGGGTGAAAATTGTCCAAAAAAGATGGGGATGAAAACAGGACTGCAGTTCTCTGTCCCAGCTTACCTATCTATGGAAGTACGTGACACATAAAGAGGAATAAACCATACCATGGGCGATACTGAAAAAAAAAACAAGAAAGACGATGCGTTGTGCAATCTCTGTGCCAATGTGGAGACCCAGGCTGAGCTAGTTGCAGTCAGGGCTTTGCACAGAAGAACCGTCGACATCTCTGGGCTCCTTGCACCAGCCTCGTCCCCAGCAAACAGCGAGGAGCGGGGCCGGCCACCCTGGCTCAGCTCCTGCAAAAACAAAGCCAGGACAAGGAAAGGTAACACCACTTGAACTGACAAAGGCTTCCCTAAAGGAGAGGTCAATATAGAAAAAGGCTGAGATATTGCCCTAGCTGTCAAAAATGCCATCTTTTAATGAAAATGGCAAACACAAAGTCACTTATATTTCATGTATTACATAGCAACACTTGTCTTGCAGCCAGGTATCACAGGCATGCTTTCAGCGCTCGGTTTTAATGAGGTGCTTGATCCTTATGTAAAATCAGCACCACAGCCCTTATCCAGCAAGAACTAACAAGGAACTATAAATGGCCCAATTACCAGGCTGAAATGTCATTCACACATTTGTTATCTCCCACACCAACAAGGAAAAATAACACAGAGACACAGTAGCTGAAGGCAACTTGCAATTACTGTCGATTGAACTAGAACTTGTGAAGCTCTTCATGTAATTCAAACCTTTAAAATTTAGCGTGAACTTTATTTAGTTCAAACGTCAGTTGGGCTCATTGATATTTTGGTCTAGGTTCACCAAAAGTCACAATATCCTTATTAATAATATTAGCAGCTCTAAGCTGCTAATATCATGTCGCCTACATGATACTGTACTGAGTTCTTAACTCCCTACAAAGTTACTTTGGGAGCAGCAGCGCTCGGGACAGAAGATTTCTGTGACACACGGTCCTGGAGAGGTCAGATGCTCTTCCCCCAAGTCACCACCCCTTCGGTGTAAGGGATGGTACTTGAAGAAGGGACTTTGCCTGTGTTTTAACTGAATTTCTCATCTCAAATCTTAATCATTCTGTTCCTAGAGCATATGCTGGTAATCTTTGAAAAACAGATGTTAATCCCGTCTTATTTAGATATTTATATTAGCAGTACTGTAATACTGGAGGGCCTAAACAAAACCATCTTCCCCCGAAGAAAAAGAAAGGTCTGCTCATAATATCATCATCTTTAATATTATAATAGCATTACAATATGAGCTACACCAGATAGTGGGAGTGCTGTGGCCACGGCACGGCAGCACTCAGCTCCTCCTAACTTTCCCCATTTCTCAGGCACACCAGCGAATCCAAGCAGAGCTCTGAAATAAAGCTTTTCCACTTGTAGCTAGCACAGGCAATTCCCAGCGAGAAGACGTAATCTAAATCCCCCATTGCTTCCAGAAAAATAAGGTTGTTTTTTTCTCTTTTCTTTTCCATGAACTGCGTTATTACTGTTAGATACCTGGATACGTGTCAATAGGAGATGACATGATCTCCTATAAAGCACTTTGGATGTAAAGATGAAACAAAGCCATGCACTGAACGTCTCATTTCTGAAGCGCTCAGGGAAGCTACAGGACGTGTTTAGATACCAGCACTGTCAAGTTTAAAAAGCTGCTAAGAGAAAGAGAAGAGTGCTCATATTACCCCTCTTACCATGAGCTTTCGGTAAATTCACTAATTGGGGCTGCGAAATTGCTCATTGCTGGTGTTACCTGAAAGGCAAACAAGAGATGGGGATAAGGACAGGAGCAGATCAGGTGCTGAAATGGAGGATTCTTTTTGCGATTCACTTGATTCTCGGTAGATCTTCTACAGGTGTAGGTCAAATGATTGCAATATATTTCTGTTGATTTCCAGCCAAGAACTATCAAGCAGATTTTAACACATATGCTTAGATTTGCTTGCAAGAGCACACTTACATTGCACTTTATATAAAAACCAATTACGGTGATACGTGTTGCTGAATGCAGAGAGCTACAAGCACTGGAAAAAATAAACATGTCTTATCTTCTCACCTTTGTGAGTGATAATACTTCAGGCTTTTAATAGTGAAATAATATTTTTTACTTTGGCATAGCTTGTTCATTCATTGGATTTCACTGGGTTTTGGTATAATGGAGACAAGCCTAATTTTCAGTAATTTTTTGTGAATCTCAATTTACCACCTGTCTTCCAGAAAATACTGAAGTTTTTTTATAGACAGACCATTTTATGGACTGTTTTGACTCCAAAGTGCATTATTTCCAAATTCAAATTTGAAAAAAAAAGGAGGTATTAGAAAAAAAGCCTGGTTTTCATCAAGACCATAACTAGCATGAGAATTTTTCATGAGAATATTGCTACAAAATATCAACAACTTTTTAACGCAATTAAAAAATTGCTCCTGAAATTTTGCTATTTTTGCTGTTAGTATATAAAACACAAAGAGCTACTTACTGCCATTTAGTAGGTCTTTCCTTTTCCTCTTACGTTTTTACTTTTGTTCTGTTTTGTTATGGTGGGTGGCTTTTTGGAGGTTTTTCAGGTGTTTGGTTTCTTTTTTTTGTTTTAGCTTTTTTTTTTTTTTTGCATTGCAACTATTAGGATGGAAGGTCAAGATAAATTACATTTTCTACCCATCATTTTTCTTTTGGAGTAGCCTTTGCATCAGCATTTCCCTCAAGCTAAACTCATGCTTCACCAGTTTTTTAAGCACAACAAGCAATCTCAGGGTTGCCATCTCATAGCAGAGTCAATCCAGCTTGCAGGAGAGGATATTACATTATACTTTCGACCCTGCACACATTACTCCCTTGAAAGTATATGCTCCTTTCTGCTGTTTAATAAGGGAAGCTTTGGCCTTTGGATCAAATGTCACTTGCAATACCTGTTGGAACGGTAGTGTGTATTATAGATTTGCTGCAAAATCCACTACATTATGGAAATTTTCCTTAGGAATACAGTGGTCAGTGGTTCCAGAAAAAAAGCAATAATCCACAGACAGACAGATAGACATCCACTGGAGTGAACAAAGCTACTTCACTTTATTCCGTTTTAAATATCACCGGAATGAAGGTGCCTGGGTTTGGCTTGGGATGGCTGGACACTGAGGTCAAGCCAGACTGAGCAGCTTCTTTTCTCTGTCGTGTAATGTATTGGCAATGGAAAGCTACAGCCAAAAGCTAATCCTGGCAGCACATGTTGCATGAACATCTGCTATAAGTAACTGCTATAATTTACTCTCCTGATCCGTCATGTAGTCAGGGCAGCAAGCCACCCCTCTCCTCCACTCCTCCTTCCCGTGGAGCAAGGAGGGAAGGGTGTCCAACTTCCAAGGCTGTAAGTACAGCACAACAAAGTTTCTTCTCTCCTCTGTTTTGGGGGTTTGTTTGCGGTGCTTTTAATAAAGATTATTAGAAGTTTTGCCCATAAGTATAGGTTGTGTAAGCTCACACAGAAAGTTAGTTAAAAGCAAATGAGCAGCAGTGTTTAAAATACATCCCTATTTGAAGTCAAACAAGAACTTAATTCCCTCGCAGAAGTGGTCCCTACATTATAGCCTTACTTGTAAATTAAATTTGCCACAGGACAAGAATCTTCAAAGGGAGTAGATAATCCTATGGACATCCAGGATATCCAGAGACATAATTAGTAGCTCCAAAGAAGCTGGAAGGGAATTTAAACATTTATGTTTCAGATCTTAGTGGGCTGGATTGCATTTTGTATCTTTGTATCCTGAGTTTAGGGAAAGAGCTTCATTAGGTTTTTTCAGGCGTCTCACCGCTGACAGAGACAGATTACTGAAATATATGGTCTTTAGGTCTCATTCAGTTCCTAATCACTGGATCCTGTGATGCAGTCAGGTAACATTCTTCTCTCCAAGCACACTACAATTTGTAGGCGAACTCAGTAACATTTTCTAAGCTTGTTTAATATTTCTAGGGTGGTTGTCGGTTGGCTTTTAAAATGTTTACCTTTACAGTGGTTTTCACGTTCCTCTCGGCGAGTTTCCTCTTTGGAAATTAAACCTGTCCATGATCTTGTGCAAAGATATTACCAGTGCTGATGACCAGAAGGAGTACTGAGTTTCCTGAGGCCAGTTTCTAATTGCATTTTGGAACACAAATGAGTTTACTCTCTGAAGAAGATATTTCACTTGAATTCTTCCCAACTTAATTTCTTTTTTAAACTCCATCGTCCAGTGTTCGTGCACTCTATCCACTAATTAAATAGTATTTTGTGACTGTGCAAAGTAGTTCCCGAATGGGATTCTGCCACATAATTTTGGCCCTGTTTATAACCTGCTCTCTGTGAGGATGAAGGCCAGATGAAGCGAAGTGGACGTAACCCAAAGTCTGCATGACGTGCAAGGTTGAGTCGTGCCTCACTCTGTAGTGATACTGAAATTGCAAATTCAGACTCCCCGACTTGCACAGCTGTGAGTCAAATCAAAATAAAATAGGCAACAAATTGCAAGTGGATACTATCTCAGACCACCCAGAGTCCCTCTGATCGAGTAATGTTGTCAAGTGGTGGCAGTTACTATTAGAGCTTCCCCACTGTGGGGAATTGGGTCAAAAATTTCTGGAAATGCGGGATCGTTCCCTGTTTCGTATTACTGTTTTGTAATTTCGAAAGCCCGGTGTGCTAAACCCTCCTCAGTAGTTCAGAAGGGAGATTTCCACCACTTAATATATGTCCTGCCAGAAAAAATGTTGCCGCAAATAAATGGCAATTCTCTCCTTCTTGTATTCTTGCTTTTTCTCTTGCTTTTTGGTGGCATTTTTCTTTGTTTAACTACTAAAACATATATACTAGGCAAGAGCTGCTGAGATCCCCTGGTCTGTCCCCTGGCACTGTGGTGTCCTGACCACCCCCAACTGGCCACCATAAACGTCCAAAGAGGGATTTTCTACTTTGTACCCACGTCACCTGTGTCATCTCTTCACTATAGTTTTAACACACCGAATTCTTCCCCTACCCACGTTTATATCCTTTAAAAATTTTTAATCATGATTTTCCAGCCAGTCTAGACATAGATAGCTCATTTTATCTTTCCGCACAGTGCATGCTTTGCCGACCCGCTAACCATTTTTATAGCTTTTCTCTAAACTCCCTCCAAATTAGTCAACATCTTTCTGTTAATGATGCATTCAGAGTTAACCTAAAAGGTGAAAAAGCATCACTAAATGAGCTCCTTTCTATGTTAGCAGTTGCTTAAATGAAAGAAAGTTCAAGTGAAAAAGCTGATTTTAATGGTACTAGCGGCTGAGTAGAAGTCTGCTTAGATGTGGAGCCACGAGGCAGATGGATGGTTACATGAATTTTAACAGACCAATATGCTAATGTGGAGATGCCAATAAACAGAACCATTCGGATGAATAGTTGATGGATTCAGGACAACTTCATAAGGATTTCAATTTCATTAAAAAAGTCTTGGAAATTAGAGAAAGACAGAAACGTGTTCTCTTCACGCTGCTTAAAGGGAATTGTGGTGGGTTTTTTCAATCCAACAATATGAATTTTTTTGAGACAAGGAATAGTGAGTCTGAAGTCTCTGTATCTATAGAAACATCAGGGAAGGACTGAAATATTGATTCTGACTGCAGCAGAAGGGGCATTTGGGGCAGGGGGCTTGAGGTAGAGAAGGAAGTTTTCCAAAATACCAGTAGGGAAAGAAATGCGTTGTGATGGATGGTAACTACATGCTATTTCTCTGTATCTATAGACTACCATACAATTTCTTTGGAGTTACAAGTGAGCAATAACATGGAATTGCATGGAATTGCTCAGGTTATAAAACATTGTTGGTTGTGTAGAGAGATTTGTTTTAAAGTTAAAATTGTATATAGTTCTGTACATGCCTTGCAAGTAGCACAGTGCAGAAATATAAGAAATTAAGTATCCAGTCCTTAAAAAAGTCTGCTCAAGAAAAACAATAAATAGAATGATAAAAGTTTGAAAACATCAAATACCAGAGTCTAAATCCACATTTGCTAAAGTAAATACTTAATCTTTTGTACCTTAATTACAGGAGTACTAATTCTATGACAAAGTGTCTCTGGCTGGGTTAAAAGAAAAATATGAGTAAAGCAAATTAGATTCAACATCAAATCATGACAAAACTTCTGATCCTTCCCACAGCTGAGGATTAAGCTCAAAACATTTATGGAAATTCGTAAGAGATTATAACTTCTAATGAAAAGGAAAAGGGTCTTTGTAAATTTTTAATATAAACTATACAGTCAATTACATTAATAAGATTTAATTATATCATGAAATATTTAGTGTTTTTCTCTATGCTAAATATTATTTTGAACATAGTTCTAGAAAGATTTGAAAGCTTAAGAGATACCTAGAAACAAAACAGGAACAAGTATTAAAAAAAATTATTTTGACAAGGTATTCATATATAGACCAGTGTTTCCATCTTTACTTAAAAGATGGAAATATTTTGGTCAGCTATTGCATTTTATTCTCTTTATAAATAGAGAGTTAACATCATAAATACTTTCTGCAATATGTTTAATTAATAGAAAAACAGCTCATGTATTACAGATTTCGTTTCAACAAGTATATCACATAATCTACAATTAACATCAAAGTTTTGGCAGAAATGCATAACTATTTATTAGTGTCTACATTTACTTTGTATTATGCCAAAACTAACCAGCCATATATTTACTATCATCCACAATGTGACTAGCTAATTAATCCACTTGTGAAATACTAGTTCCTAAATTGTATGCTATTGCTATTTTTGTTATATAGCTCTTCAGTCTAACACTACTTCATAATTAATGCATGCCAAATTTCCTGCAGGAAATGCACTGGTTTCTCTTCATCCTAGTCCTCAGCACTGATCCTGCTTCAACGTAGGCTGCGTCCATACTGCCCCACAGACTGGGCTCCCATTTCCACCCAAAGGCCTGCCCTGGTGGCACACACGCCTGCCCGCATGTGATGGGACTTCAGACTGTAATTTAAGCATATTACCAAAAGTAGTGGAATACCCCTAGAACAGCTGTAATTAAATAAGCAAGTTGTTATTCTTTAAAATGAACATTTCTAATACCGTGGCAGTCTCCCCTGTAGTATCTGAAGCTCTGTACAAGACATCTGTGGCTCAGACCCACTGATTTCACCGAGGTTCATAAGAATTAGGTGCCAGAACACCATCAAGTGAGGTTTTTCACCCTACACATGAACAAAATGATTTATGCATCTAATATGGCCAATGTTCAATACCCAGAAAGGGACTTCAAGGGTTTACCTGGCTTCCAGGTGAGCGTAGGGCAGGTAGAGCATCCAGGGCAGTGTGCTGGACACCACTGGGGGCCCCGTAAAAAGGTAGAGTGCAAATACTTCCCGGGGCTGGCATCTCGTCCTGGCTGTGAATCAGTGCTATGGAGGCTACCCTGAAAAAAATAGACATCATTTTTTGGAAATGGGAGGTCTGTCTTTAGAATCATAGAATCATAGAACAGTTTGGGTTGGAAGGGACCTTTAAAGGTCGTCTAGTCCACCCCCCCGCCCCCCGCAATGAGCAGGGACATCTTCAACCAGATCAGGTTGCTCAGAGCCCCGTCCAGCCTGACCTTGAATGTTTCCAGGGATGGGGCATCTACCACCTCTCTGGGCAACCTGGGCCAGTGTTTCACCACCCTCATCGCAAAAAATTTCTTCCTTATATCTAGTCTAATTTACATTTAATGCAGTTAATCCAGGTACTGACTCATATCTATACACATTTTTTAATATGTATATGCATAACATATATATCTGCATATGTACATACACCTATCTATGTGTGCGTACACACACACACACACAATCTGTACAGAAGCAAAGCCTCCAACTTCTGCTCCCCCACGCCCTCCCACATCAGAAATACAGATTATTCTTATTTCTGCAGGGCATGATCACAATTTGTGGAAGAAAGAGGAGAGGAGTTTGCACCACTGCTTGGCACGGAGGGTGTCCGTGCTACGATGATCTCTGCTTTCCGCAGGCGTCTCCATGTCGAGGCCACCGTGCAATTTAACAGCACCAGGTTTGCAGCCTTCTCCCCTGCACTGATGGGGTTTGACATATGGAAGAGGGGAGTGGTACTCTGTACATTCAGCCCCAGCAATTCTTAATGTTTTATTTAATAATTTGTCACAGGAGGAGGTGCTGTTATTAATTTTTAATACAAAATGTGCATGCCGTTTCACTATGGTAGGGTGTTTAAAAGTTTTGCTCGCAGTGCACACAAATTGTGATTTCCCACTCGTCCCAACCTGCCTGTCTACCTGGTCTCACAACAGCTGGGGCACCACAACGTCTTCTAAATTTACCTTTCTATTCTGTTTTACAGATTTTCTCTGCCCTTTCTTTCCACCACTTTCTCCTGCCTTTTTTTTTTAAATTATCTCATCTTTATCTCTTTTCCTTTTGTCTGTAACACCTTGTTAGTTTTAACTCACTGTATTTCCTCCTACCTATGTTGACAGGCTGCAGTTTTGATTTGTTTCTTTTCCATTTTATTTGAAGGCCAATAACAGAGGGAGCGAAGCAAGTGGACCTACGTGGAGAGAGGCAGGGAGGCAGCACAAGGGCCGGCACGTTGGAGCCTCCTGCCCCACATTCCGCATGGCAAAGGAGCATGAAAGAGAAAAATTACAGACGGGGAGCCTGTAGCTCCAGGAGATAAGCTGCAATAAAGCATGGGGAGCCAACAGCCTGGCCTCAGAGGAGACAAGCAAATAAACCTGCCCGGGGATGAGAGAGAGGACTACACAGCTTGCTGCAGTGCAGAAGCTCTGAATTAACCAAAGCGAATCCCACAAGGGACCTGCAAGTGCATGGCAGGGAAGGGGAGGAGCTGCTCAGAAACCCTTTTTTGCTGTCGTTCTGTCTCAGCTCATTTTTTGAGGGCTCTTTTGTTGTTGTTTGGATGGTAACTAGGCAAATTTGAACTTCAGAAAAAAACCAGATTTTTTTTTGTGCCTTTTTTTTTTTTTTTTTAATTTAAAGTACTCTGCTTTTTCTTGGAAGCTCACAACCAGGAAAAGGCAAAGGCAGATCCATCTCCGATTGAGCTGGTTTGGGGTCCTATCACATCCGCCCTGGGAAATGGAGGCAGACATGGCCAGAGCTGGTCCCCCAGTTAGCACAAAGGGCAGTGGAAGAGATCCAATCTTGTCAGATCAGAAAATCCTTTAAAATTTCCTTTTCTTAACGCCTATAAGAGTTAGGGGTATAAATTCCTCAAACTTTCACATACTCAGGTACCTGCTTGGGCATTGTATTACAACCTGTATTTAGTGAAAGCTATGGCTTAGCTTTAAAATACACTCCCCCTTTCTATTTCCACTCTTCCAAGCAGTAAACTGGGCACAGCAGACCTCACCTTTTCTTTATAAGGTGTGGACAATCACCATGCATCTCTCCCCACCAGCGTGCAGCCAGGTTGCCCCCTTTGGACCAGCAGCCTGTGGGTAGAAAAGTCAGTGGTTGGCTGCTGCTGCTACAGCCTCCATCAGGCTTTGCAGCAAATTTCACAATCTTTGGCACCCCAAAATCTTGAATTTTCTTACCTCAGACACATTGACATGCACATGGTCAGGAGAGAGGGAGAAGAAACTGCGGGGGCTGGTGCACCATGGTATTCATGGAGGGCAGTAGGCTCAAATTTAGGCTTTGAAGACATAGTGAGTTGAAAATAAATATCAATTTGCCTTGCCAATTTACAAGCTTTTTCTAGAACACTTATTTATTATATAAATAAATCAATTAAACAAATGTCTGTGTTAACTTTGCTGTTCCTTAAAGGAGCTTTCACAACAGTAAATGTCCCTAACATTTTGAGAGATTATTCTCGTTGTAAATATACCTTATACTTAAAACGGGAACTATTCTCTCAGTGCCTGGACAGCCATTTTAGCGATGACCTCAGCATTTGAGTGCTGCCTCTAAATACTAATATACATGGTTATGGTTTTATTTATTTCACATTCTGTCCTTACGAGCCATCATTGTAGCATCACAAGCTGATGCTCCTCCATCTCAGTCAGAGAAGGTAGTCCCACACACAGGTCTCAGTTATCTCTTCTCTGGGTGCTCTTCATCTTAACCAATTTTTTTTTACACCTAAAAAATTAACCAAAGCAAAGACACAGCAAAGAAAAGCAATGAGAAAACATATCAAGAAGCCTGCTGACAGCACGGAGTGTATCAGTCCAGAAGGCCACGATGGTATATGCTTCTGCTGGATTTTAAAAGCAGTTAGTTAATTTTTGTCATCAATAAAAGCGTTTGTAGCCAAATCATGGAAGCAAAGATGGTAAAGGCAATGCAATCCCATGCTCCAGGCAGTGCAGACAGCTACAGGTGCCCCCCGCTGCCCCGTGGACCTCTGCCAGGGAGGATGCCTGAAAGCGGTGGGAGGCTCTGTGGGTAAGGGTGCAGGGTCAACTTTGGCGGGCCCAGGGTCTAACCAAGTAGAGCACATTTTATGTTCTGAAAACGGAAGAAAATGAAAGTCGGGCAAGTGCAAGGAGGAGAATTAAAACCGGGACAATTTTGCAACTACTAGAGGAGAAACGAAAATAAGATCTCGCTAGAGATCAGCTTTAACTCAGAGGCAAATCCAACAGGCGTTAGCGATAGCATTTAGCTATTATCCCTACAGTGACAGAGAAAAACATCAGAATAGATCATTTCCTTTGTGTCTGAAATAGGCCTCTGTCCTAGCTCCACACACGCACAACCTGGACTGGATAATACAACCAGCCTTATCGTGGTGCTGATGCTCTGACAAGGAGCTTTGTGAGTAAAGCAAGGGAAGGTTTATCATCATAGATCTAGTTATCGGTCCGAAGAATACTTTCCATTTTAGTTTGGTCATTAAGATGGATTCACTCTGCAAGTCTTTCCTCAGTGCCAGGCTAAAAATAAGCTAATGCTTTCCCTTCACCCACACCATTTCTGTTCTTTATGTACGCTTTTCAATAGCGTACAAAATAGTTTGACACACACATACATATACACAAAATGGCATTTTCACACACAAAAATTAAAGAAAGCTCGGTTCTTTACAGCAACATCTGAGAAGCCCAAGATAAAATATGCTGGTTGAATTTAAAATGTTTTCTGCCATAACAAAAAACTTTTCCAGGGACAGATGCTCAGATAAATCAGCGCAGCTCCTCTGAAGTGAACTGAGCCATGACTGTGTGTATTCCAGCTACAGATTTTGTCCACAGCAGATAACTCTGCAGACTGATCCTGATCCTAGCAAAGTCAGCCATCAAATCCCATATATTTTCAGTAGGGCAGGATTGGTCCCGGTGTATAAATATAGTTGAATTGCCAAAAAGATGAAGGAAGAAAAAGGCATCGTAAAGTTCCTGGTTTGCTAAGCAGATGGGAGAAAGAAGGCCGATTATAGCGTAAAGCATCATTTCACTAAAAGAAGTGTGAGTGCTGGAAGAGCTCTGAACAGAGGGGATTTTGCTTTGCCATGTGTAGTCTCCAGGAAACAAAAGGAAGGGTGTGACTGAAATGAAGACAGGCAGAATGCAATATTTTCCTTTGATGTGTAAACAGATTTAATGCAACAAAAATCAATGAGGAAACTCTCCAAAGGAGAGTATTTTAATGTGTTATCATATTTCACATAGATTTCATAAAAATTCAATTTCAATTATAGCACAGTTTACAAACAGCGCTGTGCCTCCCTGGAAAACATATGGCCATCAAAACTTCAAACAAAATACTGCCAAAGTCGCTCATAAAAAATAAATAGCCATAAGCCAGTGTGTTATTGTCCTTTTAATGTTTGTTGAATGCCTATAATTCTTCTCGTGTCCGCCTCGGCTGTCAGCTTTCTGACACTCGGGTCTCTTGTTCACACACCTCCCCTTGAAGATGTCTCGGAGCAGGAGCTGTATTGTGAGCAGTGCTTAATTATTTTGGATATTATCTTACGTCTCCAGCTGGGCTGCTGCAGAAAAAGAAATCAAATAACCACACCCCCCCCCAAAATAGCGATGTAGCAGCAGCAGGGAGAGGCTGAACTGAGGTGCGGGCCAGTGCTGCAGCGTCTGGTGGAAGAGGAGAAACGGGCTCAACCCCAGACAGCAGAAGATGGTTTCCTGAGAGCTCTGGGCTCCATCCACCAGCTCCTGCTTTGACAAATTAATAACCCGCTCCATGGCTTGGTTTGCCCAAGCCGGGCAAGGAGGCTTGGCGTGGGGCATCTCGTCTCCGGCTCTGCTGCAAGAGGCAGGGCAGAGCCGGGCTCCAGCCCTGTGCAGGATCAAAGCGTTATGCGAGCAGGTAGGGACCTATTTTTGTACTTTCGTTGAGGGATTAGATCAAAGTGAATTTTGAGCTTTTGCAGTGCTCGGTGCTGCTTAATACACTGTGTTGTACAACAAAAGGGCATTTACATCTTACACAGAAGTTGCTGAAAATAGATCAAAACATTCAGCATTGGCCTTACAGCTGGCTCTTTCCACCTGGGCTAGGAGTTGCAAGGCAGACAGGAATGAAGGTAAGAGTCCAGGCAGGAAGGCAAACGTGGCTTTGAAGCATCACGCAGTCAGCCCACATGCAGCTTTAACGACAGCGCAGCCTGTACCCCAATGGCCACTGCTGGGCTATGTGTGTGACAAACCCCTTCTTATACAGCTGGGATATAGGCACAATTTTATGGAAAAGCAGCAATGCTTTTTCCCCACCTTTATCTTCAAGAAGAGTCACTACATCTCTCCATGTAGTTTCCAACTGATGAAGAGATGAGCTGCTTCTATTAACAACCAAACTCTACCCTTTTTTCAGTGGAGACATTTTTCTTTTGTCTTTTAAGAGCTTCCTGCTGTTGGATGGAGACCAGCATGAACAAGTGAAGGCATGCCATGGCTGGAGGAGGAGAGGTGGTCCATCCCTCGCTGAGCTTTTTCCCCTGTGCAGTCCCTGCGGCGGGTGCAAGGCAGGGCTGGGGGCAGCTGCCCTTGAGACAGGGCTGGGGGGGAGCAGGGAATAGGCAGCATTTAGTCAAGGGCCACCCTCCAGGGCAACGCTACCTAGCACCCTTAGGTCCCAGGTGCATTTGGGAATGTGTGGGGGAACTACTGGTTATAAACGTTTTGCAGTGTGCTCGGGCCGGAGAAGGAAGCTGGGGGTGGAGGGAGGTGAATATGGAGAACGTGCTGATAAAATACTAGGAATGCAGCAGAAGAAATGAAAAAAAAGAAATATATGGAAGAAGGAGGATATTATTGATAGCATTAGTGAAGTGTAAGCGTGGGGGAAGAAAACATGATGTATGCTGGCAAGGGAGGAAGAGCTCACAAAGCCGATGTATTTCAGCTGTGAAAGAGAGGACAGTGTTCAGAGCTATTACTTTTCCTCGGTACACACCAGTCTAGCAAAGACTGTGGGAGGCAATGGCAGGCACGGTGCTGGCTGCACCTCCGCAAGGATGTTACAGCTGGCACCCACAAATTTTGCTCCACTTTCACTGGAGCAGGGGACAGACATTCTACATAAATAAAAAGGAGAAGAAAAATAATTTCTTCTTTCTTAATAGTAGTCTGCACCTCGGGTAGAGAATTTATTTTTCAGAAAGGATATAAAATGTATCATCCTTATCCTCCCATTGGCATTAATGTGTTGTCTCAACATATGCCCCATCCCGACTCTAGGATGTGTACCCCTTGGAGTAAGGCCAAACATCCACACATCTGCTGTTAGGATTTTACAAGAAACCATTTAGCGGCAAGGTTTTCCCACAAGTAGTTCGTCTCCTCACTAAATGAGCCATTTTGACAGCTTCTTGACCATCTTTCTAGGTAAGCTCTTAGGGGCATTATGGGATCTAGTATTATGGCTCCTCAGCATAAACAGCCACCAGCTGTGTGGTTTTGGTCACTTATAGAATAATAAAGACAAAAAGGAAAGACTGATTTTTTGTTGTTGTTTTTCCTATTACAAGCTATAGTAGCTAAGTTAACATCGTAGGAATAGTAAAATAGATCATTCCCCAAAGGCCTGAGAAAGTAGCAATAATTAAATGATAACTATAAATGCATGACATTTTCAAGGTAGTTCAAATCAGCTTCATCAATAAATATTGTTATACAGAAGATGAGTCTCATAGCATCTCCCGAAAGAACTTACAAATGATGGGAAAACTTCAAGTACAATTACAAAAGCAGAAGTATCACGGTGCATAGGAATGTACATTTCTGCACATTAAATATTCTCCTTACAAACTACCATCTGGGTGTCTCCTGTGAGGGTAAATTTATTCTGATAATTTCCAATCCTATTTAGAGATCTGTAATGTCAAGGCAGCTTGAACATGTAAACTGTGAATTCGCACTGAGACGAAAGCCCTGGAGGACATTTGTAGGTGTGTATGTTGACTCAGCCTCATCACTGAACACAAAAACCCAGACTCTGCAGCAGTTTTGGGTCAGACATAACGTGCCTTTTTTTCTTTTGGTCTTTGATTTCCTCCTACCCCATTAGCAAAGCATCTTCCTACCCGAGAGTGGTGGGGGCTGGTGGCTCAGATGTCAGGAGGAGAAGGTTTGGGGTTTGTGCACTACAGAAGACAACATGTATTTGGGAGTGATCTAGTGCATGTACGGGAAAGCATCGGGCTAGTATCTAAGTGCTCTTAAATATTTAACGAAGAGTCGTGAAGAGGAAATTGGCCACCTTGTTTAACTTACAAACAGCCGAGCTGTATTAGCTGACAAATACAGTGAGTGTCTAAAACGCTAACAGGAAGGGAAAAATAAAGAAAAACAAACTGAGGTAACGGTGGCATAAAAGCACCTTCATTAATGGATAAATCTGTGGCCTTGCTGTGTGGGAGGTGGGACTGGAGCTCTCCAGGGGATTGTGCCGTGGGCTGTGAAAAGCAAAAACACTTTGGGGGCTCCTCGGAGAGCACCGCCTGTCCTCAGGACAAGGCTGGGGGAGAGGGGAGTGGGTCAGATATGTCACCTTCATTTTGCTAGCTGCTTCTGAAAACCCTGGCTAAAGCAAGAGAGAAATATATCCTTTGCCCTTCCAAAAACTCTCCAAGGATCCACAACAGTAAAATTAGAAAGCTCTAACCTGACATTTATAAAGAGGAATATAAAATATTGTGATGGTGGGTAAGCAGTTGGTTAAATCAGGCTGGAAAGCCAGAAAAATGACATCTCGTGTGACGAAGTGCCTCTGGGAGGACACACCAGCAGGAGGGAGGAGTGCTGGGTCTCACACAGAGCCCTGAAGTGGATGGGAGGGAAAACCCACTGCCTGCTCGGGATGCTGCGGCAGCCTGCGTGCTTGGGCGATGCACCCACACCTTGGTCATGCACGGAGGGAAGAGAGAAAGGAGCAGAGGACACGACTATGGACCTCCAGGCAAGGTGAGGAGGAAGAAGCGGCTTTGCAAGACCAAGACAGACTTGCAAAAACTTGCAAGCTCTCAGGCGCACCCATAGTTGACATGCAATGTCATGGGGCATTGGGAATGTCCACCGTGGGAATCATTGGGGAGGGCTTCCTGGCACGAGACAACTTTTAGGGAGCTGCAGTAACCCCAGAAGAAGGATGTTTTTGTGCAGATCAGCCCCGGGTGTGCTCCCCAGGAGAGGAACAAACAGGTTTGGGCCAGAGCTTCCCTGCCCCTGCCGAGGAGGTGGGAGAAGTTGCTGTGTAAGAAAGCTGTGCTGGACTTTAATGAGGCTGCCCATGAGCAAATGTGAAACGAAGAAAAGACAGCTGATGAAAACTAATTATTACTTAAAAGAGTTCAGTACAGATGTGTTTAAGACAGTTATGAAAGCCGGGATTTAACATCTATTCCAATAAAACCTGTGTCGAATGACAGCCAAGCCCGACACAGTTAATTAAAGCGCGGCGTTGAGACACTCATATATAGAAAGCAATAAACAGCTTTTGCAGTTGATTAAACAGCAAGGGCTGGGGCTTTTAAATTGGCACAGGAGATATTTGCTGTAAGTACACCTCAGAGTCACAAGTATTATTGCTCCAAACAGGAAGGTTTGTTCAGCTTACCTTCCCCAAACCAGCAGCGGCGAGCGCACAGGCATGGGCAAATAAATCATCACCACAGCCCTGCAACGGCGAGGCCTCAAAGAAGGTGGATGCGGTCATGAGCGAGTTTGGGAAGTGGCTGGTACGTGGAGAAGAGATGAGCCAGGCCACCTCTGAAAGCAGGTAAAAGTGTTTGGAAACAGGCAGTCATTTCCTTGCAGTTGTTCGGCTTTTCCTCCTCCATTTCACAAATGCTCCCGTTGGTTGCTAGACAGAGAAAAAAACATGCCAGAGCTGAAAAATGACTTTGGGAGTGCAGAGGCTCATTCTTAGAGCGCCTGGCTTTCGTAGTTTATAGCTTTCAGCCATTGCCCTCAGCAACAGCTAGACGTGCCGAGTGACAGTCAGGATGCACATACACAATAGCACAGTGCCTTACCCCAGCTTATTTTTATAGACAAAGAAAGAACAATAGAAAAGCGAGAGGAGCATTATATGCGTTTCACAATGCCCTGCCATTAACAACAGCCTCCTGCAGCCTTTATTCCTCAGCAAATAGTTTTACTGAACAATTTACCGGGGCCACAAAGAGCTAAAGCTAGGTGTGGGTGAATTTTTGTTTTCCACCTCACTGGGTTCACTAAGCACGATTAACCCTCTATGTGAGAGTGCCACCAGTTGGGCCTGTCACTGCTCTCGTCTGCTATGCCACAACCAGCCGTGACACTGTTAGCCCGGGATTTGTGAGCAGAGTTCACACTACTCTTTGAGAGTCCCACACTTACAGAATATTTGCATGGGTAGGACATAT
This sequence comes from Mycteria americana, assembly GCF_035582795.1. Lineage (NCBI taxonomy): Eukaryota > Metazoa > Chordata > Aves > Ciconiiformes > Ciconiidae > Mycteria > Mycteria americana. Next base: position 38,322,938 of record NC_134373.1, read on the forward strand.
ACAGCCCAGATGAAAAAGGGTAAAGTGGTAAGGCATTATGCATTTTCTTCCTCTGTTAAGCGACAACACCATGTTTCCCAGCTGTATCTACATGGTAGACAGTGTAGGAAATGAAATCAGAGGAATTCTACTCAAAGTATCAGCTGAGAACTGCAAATAATATACTTAATATAATATAATATAATGTAATAAATATAATGTAATATAATATAATATAATGCAATGTAATGCAATGCAATGCAAGCTGCATACTGGTGTCAGAGGATTGACGGCAAAGACAAGAGAAGTTGCTGGATACAGGGGCTCATTGACAAAGCTAATTATCCCTCATGAACGGATAATATATATAAAACGTTATTATTTGTATAGGATCTGGATTGCTGAAGGAGGATAAAAGCCATCTGGTTGTGCCAGGAGGAGCGAGGATGGGTGGAAAGGAAGAGACACGTTTTTAATGACCTTGTGCTGCTTTCAGCTAACAGCCCAAGTTCTCCAGGCCTGGGGACCGAGCAGGTCTCCCTGGCAAATCTGTGCTGAACTTAAAAGTAGCAGAGAAAAGCAGCAACTCAAAATGAGTTTTAGTAATGAAGCTGCACTTTACTTTTCACAACAATGGATTTTTTAAAAAGGTATGTCAAAGAGAATTGAATTTGGATCCATGAATATGGCAGTAAGTGATGTAACTCAAGTTAATGAAATTCTCTCTCCCAAGAACTAGATTTTTCCTTCTTCCAGCAGATATACTCTATAGATTGGTTAAATCTAAGCATCCACTTTAGATCAACATGTTTTCCTAGTGAAACTATTCTGAATACACTTCAAATGTATAAAATATTCTCATGAGCAAAAGCTATTTAGAATGAAGAAGATGGGAAAGTAGAGACAGTGTGAATCAGTTTGAAATTCTTTTCTGTGAAATTTTGGTGTCTGTATAGGAGTGCTCCTTGCCAAGACCAGCCTGAGCTCTGGGAGGTGGGGTACTGCCAGTCTCTCCCCTTTGGGTAATACTAATTATGGGGGAGCAAAAAGCTCCATCAAAGCTCAAAAGACCCCATGGGACCAGAAAATGGGCAAACTTGCAGCATTAAATCATGGACAGTCCCAAGGTATGTATGGGAAAAATAAGTTTTTCTCCAGGCTTTGGGGAGAAGATGGTGCCGCTCTGACAGGGTGATAGAAGACCTGTTCTCTTTTTGGCCTTTGGCCTGTGAGTATCATTTCACATCCAGATGCCCATCAGCTGTATCCAAACAATGTTCATTACAGTGGCATTATTATTATTGTTGCTGAAAAATGAAAGTAAACAAGATGCATGTACGTATCAGCAAACCATAGGGCAACAGGGTTTTACAAGCACTTTAAAATACGTAATTTTTCTTTTTTTTTTCACTTGAGTACTCTCAATAGCAATATTGTGTGTTCTTACAAGGGTTTCAGACTGCAGATTTATGCTTTAGTGCGAACTACACTGTTACCTTCAGCAGTAAACTTGGTTCAGGGGGAAAAAAAATATCTCATGTGCCCTGACTGCACAGTGAACCTAAAAAAAAATCTATCATTAAGAAGCAGGTTTGCTACACAGAATTTTGAGCAGTCTTTAATTTCCACTGTACATTCTCACACACACTGGATGGTGAACTCCAAGATCACAGACAAAACATCCAGAGACAGGGTTTTAAATCCTAGAGCATAAAGAAACCAATTTAATCAGCTCAAAGAATGTTGATAAAATAGTTAAGTAGATTAGATTAAAATTCCACACTTGCAATACTTTATGAGCAAAGCTGTTTAGTCCTATGGGTGGCATTTTTCTTTGCCATAGTCTGAGGAAAGCACCATGAACAGCCGTGTTATGTACACTGAATACATGTTACTTATTTCATAATAACTGCACCATTCCTGGCAGACTTGGAATTCAGAGTACTCATAAAGAGCAGGTTATGTACATATCCATTTCCTATTAGAAATTTAATTACGTGAGACCAGGCTATGCAAACCAGAAATTTTGCTTCTTGCCCATGTGCCTCGACTTTAGAAGTCATCCACGTGTTTCTGTGCCACAATAGCCCCAAATATTCCTAAATTCCTAAAAATTCCTAAAAAGATGAGTGTCACCACATCTCCTACTGACACAAGAAATACTTACAGAAGCGCATTTCAATACCCAAATATGAAGCTAAGCAGCACCACAAGCAGTATCAAGTAAAGCAGGTCCATCTCTGTGGTGATCACTGCTGAGTTCCCCCCAGCTTGGCATGCAGAATGGGTATGGAGAATGCTTAAAAGCATTCAAAACTGAAATTACAGGAGAAAAGGTAGGATAATGGAGCACTTTGCTCTGCAAGGCTGCTGTAGGTTAGGTCAGACAACGTTTTCAATGGAAACAAACAATTTCTATGAAGTCATAGCAATGAAAACTAAAATGCAAGATGCCTTTATTATCATAAACTTCCATTCCCCTATATATTCTTTAGAAATACAACTTTTCAGGAACTCCAGTACTTTATAAGGTTATCATGATCCCCTGATAGCCTCGAAGCAAATACGTATCTTTGCACAAAATGCATAGGCAGCCTGTTCCTCAGGAGGGAAGCGAGCCAGCCAAGCCAGCCGTCCTTCGTAGCTTGTGTGTCTGATCCCAGAGGAGGTCAGCACGAAGGGGAAGCAAGAGCAAACGCAAGAGCCATCAGGAGGAGAAATGGCAGCATTTCATTTCCGCGGGGCCACGAAACAGTGAGAGTGGTGGTGAGGGTGAAGAGGGAGAGGAGGGGACTGGCATGCAAGTTAAGGGCCCCCAAAAACAGCTGGAGAGAAAAAGGGTGTGATCGTTGCGATTACACAGAACAGACCTAATGCTTTATACAACTATAGCATTTACACAGAAGCATTTTTCCCCCCTTCACGAAGGAAATGTGTGGTCAGGGCATTCCTGGGGTTGCTCTGCATACCCACATTCACTTCTCTTGCCTTCTTTTCCGATCTCTGAAATCCTCTTTTTAGTAGGGAGTGAATGTGCTTAAATGCTGAGGGGGAGTTGGGGACAAACCCAAAAAACCAATAACAGAAAAACCCAAAACATCTCACTAGAAGACCTGGGAACATGACAAGACACCGACTATTTGAACCATCATCCCAGAGGAAGCCTCTGCCTGTTAAAGAAAACACGTCTTTCTTCCAGCTGCCTTATGGCCTGAGTCTCTGAATCCACTGGAAAATTAGTCGTTATCAGTTGTATAGGAGGAGTAATACAAATGCTATTTTTTTTTTTAATTGTACAAATACAATGTTATTTTTTTTCCTGAAGGTTAACAGTATTCAGCCAATTCCTAAATATAACACCCCCAAGCACAGTGCCGTGGTGCACCAAACTCCTGGGGTGTTCGTTGACTTTCTACTGCCAGCAGCCCCGGTGTGCTCGCTAAATACCATGGATTGCTCTTCCTCAGCCTTCCCCGACTGTGAATCTGTACCAAAGTACATCTGCGTTGGTCTGGGCTTTAACTATTCTTTCCCTTTTTTTTATCTTTTGGCTTAATTGCAGCAGAGGGGAGGTGGCGGCTGAAGGGGAAACCTATGGATTTTGAACCAAAGTGCATGTGGTGGGAGCTAGGTGGGACTTGGATACCTACCGTCTTTAGTAGCTGTGCCCCTCAGCTCACTGCCCGAATGTTTTGTGCAGCCAGCCGATCTGCAGTTGTACGTACAGCCAGTCATTACTGCTACACTGTTAATGGACTCACTCATCTCGGGAACTACAAATGGAGCACATCATTGCTTTCTTGCTGATGCTATGAGTATCATCAGACAACTTAATCACGCACATACCTGTGGCTCTGCATTTAAAGCATGGTTGAATAATGTTGTGCCCGTTAAGTGCAACCTGTTACATGTGTAAAATGCGTGTCTTGCAGCTTATCACCGTAATTTTTATCCTAGGAAGTGAAATGGTACTGTTTTGAAATAAAACGTGAGAGCAAGCATTTCTGGTGTTTGGTAGGCGGATTTTGTGGTGAATGTTGCACCTGTCAGGAAGTTTTCAACAACTTAGGAACTGCTTTTTTAACAAGCCCACAGAATCATTGTCCTCGTGGCCTGAATGTCGTGAACTTCTAGACTGACCCCTTGTATAAGATAAGAACCACTTGAATTAATTCTTGGCTGAATTACAGCATTATCTGTTTAGAAAAAAAAACATTTAGTTTTGATTTAAAGATTTCCAGTGATGGAGATTGCAGAAATGACCCTTGGTAATTTGATTGTATGGTAAATATCCTCAGTGACCGGAAACAAATCCTCAGAACTAAACAAAAATACACTTCTAGCCTGAACATCATCAAATTTCACTCATCTGATTCTAAATTAATCCCATGGATTCCAGACTAATCTATACTCCTCTGTCTTGTCTCATGGAAGGCTCTGTAGACTCTCATCAAATGACCCCTTAAGCTGTTCTTTGTGGTAAGAAGTTTGCAAAGCCGCAGGTAATTTTTTTGTCAATGACCCATTCCAGTCCCATAGCTTAGCTATGCCCTTCCTTCAGCAGCCCCGTTCAAGATACTTTTAAATTTCATAGGCTTAGTATTTCAATTTATTACACTTAGGGGTTTTGTTGCACTACTGGCTTTACTGATTCATTATCTGCGTTACTGACTTGATGCTTCAATAGACTCAGCTTGCTGCTGCGAAATAAGGCAGGGCAGGGGAGTCAGCAGAGACTTTCCTTCAAGCTAACGAAGCTCAGAGGTTTCTTTGGCAGAAATGATTAGGAATTCTTTGTAGGACGAAGTCTTGTTTTTATAGGTATAGATATAATGAAATTAGATGCATTGGCTATATTAGATACATTAGATACTGTCTACATGATTCTCTGATGCCCAGAGCTTTGCACAGAAATTACCTATTGCCTTTTTTAGTTATGGATATAGCGTTGTTTTTTTCTCCTGAAATATGAATGTATTTGCTCGCAGTGCCACTTCAGTTTGAGGATTGGTTTCTTACAGATTGTGCCTAGCATCAACAAGGGATCAATGCATATCTTCATTTATAGAGTAAGATTTATAAGCAGTGACGAATTAGAGTTCTGTGTTCATTTGGACTGCAGAAGAAGGAGACAGGAAGGAAACTGGCTCGAGTCCCATGTCACTCACAGACATTTTCAGATAGCAAGCATGGTCCAGAGCTGCCGTGAAAGAGGACGACATGACACTGTTGGTCTCCGTGCTGCCACCCATAGTCTGGTTGGAGATGCTATTCCAGCAGGCTCCTCCGTGCTCACGAAATGTGGAACAGGACCAAGATGTGCACATCCCAGTGGGGTCATCTTCTCTGCTTCATTTTAACTCGTCACTTTCTTAAAGGCTGTAGAAAGACATGTGATTTGTCCATGATGCATAGGACAAGCAGCTTTAAACTTCAGCGATGGAAATTGAGACACATGCATGGCCAAAACAAAAAAGGACAGCAAGTGCTGGAATTGGTTGTTTAAGGATATCATTGTCACTCTTCAAAAATCCTGGAGAGATGCCTACAGAGGCTGGCTTAGCTATAGCTGATTCTGTTTGGGAAACACGAAGAGGGCAAGATGGCTCCCCGAGGTCCTGTCAAGCCCTGTGATTCTGTGTTTGTTATTCTTAATTAAATAGTTCCCTCCCTCAGTGCTGTCTACAGGGTTTCTGTCATCTGTAATGAGTATGACTCTGTTTTTCTGTCATTCAAATCCTGCAAAACATCACCAGTATTTAAATTGCAATTTGAACTCTAAAAATATAATAAGTACAAATAAAAAGAACAGTTCAGTACAAAGAACTCTATTTCATATTATCTGTATCCATGGAAATCCAGTTAATTTCCCTGATTTTTTTTTCAACCTGCCAGTGAACTGCTTCATAGAGAGCAGGAAGTAAAAAACCCTGAGAAAACATAAAGAAATAGAAAGGCATTTGAGTACTTTGGAATATGAATCAGAAAGGGTTGAAAATAATTTAGCAAGTAAGATGCTGCTGGTCACTGAGTCCTACAGACTTTGGATAAACATAGGTACTCTCTAAAATAGCTGAAAACAAGAATTAAAAGAATCCCATCTGATTCTTTTAATATGTGTAATATATGATGTGATTTACTGGCTAGACTTTCTTTCTTGTTTAAACAGTCCAAGCAACTTGAAAGAGAATACCCAGGTAGTCAAGACTGATCAGTAAATAGCCAGGGACCGGGGTATAACTGTTTCCACCTGCTGCACTGGAATGCCGTTATTATTTTTCATCTGCAAGCGGCAGAATCTGGGGCACCTAATTCTGGACTCAGCTACTTGCGTAGCACACCACTATTATTTCTGGTTGTAATCCTTGCACAGAAAGTGACACATCACAAAATCATTGTAACAAGAGTCCCTGGAGGTCTTTAGGGTGCAAGTGTGGTCACCAGTATTTTTCAGTCTGCTGGTGAATCCTCCTGGATTGCCAGTGGAGGGCAGGAGACTTCATCCTCTCCTGATGTGTGTTGAGTCTCTTCACAGGGCTCATGTGTCATCAGTGGAGGTCTATTTGGGTGCTCTGTGGAGCCTCTCAAGGATACTCTGTGAAGCTGTAGTGGTTTAGCCCCAGCCAGCAGCTAAGCACCACGCAGCCGCTCGCTCACTCCCCCCTGGTGGGATGGGGGAGAGAATCGGAAGAGTAAAAGTGAGAAAACTCGAGGGTTGAGATGAAGACAGTTTAATAGGGAAAGCAAAAGCTGTGCACAAGCAAAGCAAAACAAGGAATTCATTCACTCCTTCCCACGGGCAGGCAGGTGCTCAGCCATCTCCAGGACAGCAGGGCTCCAGCACACGTAACGGTGACTTGGGAAGACAAACGCCATCACTCCAAATGTCCCCCCCTTCCTTCCTCTTCTCCAGCTTTATATACTGAGCATGACACCATATGGTATGGAATAGCCCTTTGGGCAGTTTGGATCAACTGTCCTGGCTGTGCCCCCTCCCAGCTTCTTGTGCACCTGGCAGAGCATGGGGAGCTGAAAATTCCTTGACCAGTGCAGCAACAACTAAAACATCCCTGGGTTATCAACACTGTTTTCAGCACAAATCCAAAACATAGCCCCACATCAGCTACTATAAAGAAAATTAACTCTATCTCAGCTGAAACCAGGACAGAAGCCAAGGCAACTGTTAAGAGGTATTAGTCGTCTGATTTACAGTTTTGCCATACCTTCCAGCGTGGAGTGCCTGGTTGTTACCTTGTACCTTGACCTCCCTCAAAGGTCCAGCCAGCTAAGGGAAAATCTAAACAGAAGTATTTCTTCCTAATATCAACGTTCAAAATAGACCATGTAGTTGCAAATGAAAAAAAAACCAGATTGTAGTCTCATTCTTTTTCCTTTTTAATTTAGGGTAACTTGCACGTAGTCTTCCACGCACCTCCTGGAGCCTCCGTCCTTTTGCACACCTTTGAGGCGGCAGTCCCTTCTCAGCGTGCAACGCTTCCTCATGTAGCCAAGCATATTTTGCAATTCCCCCAAAGGCTCGTCCCAGATTTAATCTTGCTCTCTGAAACTTGCTGTTATACGATTGTGTAGGTGGTGTTCTTAATTAAGAAGTGCATCGTTTCACTTCCTCTGAGACACAACTGTTGCTTTATTAGGTCAAGAGCCATCTCCTTTCCTGATGGACTAATTAACTGCTCCTTGTCCCAGTGAAGGGTAATGCTTCCTACTCCCTCCCCTTTGGAGACTCACTGAGCACATCTTAGTGTGAAGTGTCCTCTTCAGTGAACTTTCATATTTTACATCGCGCCGTACAAATAAACACACTTGATGCAGCATCTAAATGGAGTTTCAACGTTCACAGGTTATTGCTTGTTCCTGGCTGACGTGATAGTAATTAACCACACTGGAGTGACAAGAAGTGTGGGGTGACTGACCTCAACATTTTTCTCTTTGGTAGACTGTAGCAATTGTTCTGATAATAACGATGTCCACAAAAATAGGATGTGATACAGTAATATGTGACAAGATTCAGGCTGTCATACTGTATTTATTGGATATGGCTATTTAAACAGACTATAATTGCTGCTTTTTTATTACATTGTCATTATGGTCAATGTTTTGCTATTTCATTTAGTGTTAATGTGCTTGTTAACCAAAATTATTTTATTCCTTCATTAAAATATTCGTTGTCCAAAAAATATGTTTTAAAAAAGAGTCTATTTTATAAGAAATGAGAAGAAAATTCTCTTAAGTTATTTTCAAATATTGAATTATGTTATTCACATTTTAAAAAACTTATAACGGTAGATGTTAATGCTAATGGATGTATGAGCTTCTTAGTATGAAAAAAAGGGGTTTGCCCTATTGATCATAGTCCCTTAAAAACAACGTAACTTTGTTTGTTTCAATTTTGATATTCCTTAACAAAAGGCACTATGGTCCAGTCAGATGTGATTAATTACGACTATTCAGTGACAAGGGATGCTGTTCAATCCTTTAACACATTAATTTTATAGTAAAATGCATGATGAGAGCAGTCATATAGTTTGACAGATATTCTTAAAACTGGGTAGACAATGTTTTGATTGGGCCTATGGACAACTGTAACTGTGCAGTGTGATTCAGTTTTGGAAATAAAACCTTAACTATTTTGCTCGTCTAGGGAAGCGGGACCAAAACCATTGATGGTGGTGGTGTCCCCGCCAGTCCTTCACACGGCGACGTGTAATCCCTATGTCTTGCACAGTCCTTCACTGCATGACATTACTTTTTAACTGTGGCTACAGTACAAGGGGATTACTTTCAGCTCTTCCAGTCGCTGTGTCCCAGTGACCTTGCATATTTAATCATAATTGGAAGTCAAGTGACTTTTACGAGACATGAATGTTAATTAGCTTTCAAATTGCTGGAGAGGGTACTTTGTCTCGAGTTCCTCTGATTGTGGTAATTAGTTAGTTGTGCGAGGTCAGCCTCCTGTCTTGCACAGTTCATTGAACAGCATCTTTTCAAATATTTATAAAGATGTTTTAGTACCTATCACTGAAAGCTACATTAATGTTTTAATTTTAAGCAGAAAAAAGGACAACCTAATACTGTCAGACGCAACTTTGGTAGTATATATAATAACAATCTCAAATTAGCCATTTTATTATGTTTTATTTGATTCATGTTCATTAAGAATAGGGGAAAAAGATATCTGATTCTGCAATATAGGAAGCAAACTAAAAAAAATGAATTAAAGCTACAATTATAGAATAATTTACATTAAAATACTGTTCAGGGCAATGAACTATTAGGATGTCAGGAATTTCAAGACAATTAGAATAGCTAAATATATGCAGAAAAATCATCACACATCTTTCACAAGGGCTTAACATCTTCTGAAAAGTGTCAGATAAGACACATCAGGGCAGTACAATGTATGAACCCAATCACACACACACAGACAAAACCTGAAGAAGGTCACTGTCTTTTTGTGACAAGCCTATTTTCAGACTGCCTATTGAACTACAAAACCCTACAGGGCAGATATGGTTTTCTGAACCGCCATAGCTCACCACAGCCAGTTGAAGGGCCACCAAAAGACCATGGCATCTCCAGCCTGGGGAAGCATGGGCTGCACATCAGCCTTGGGGAGCTCACACTCAGCATGGCTTTTACTGCATAGCGACTCTGATTATGCTGTACGAAGCCTCCTGGTATAGTCTTACTACATAAAAGAACTTCAAATGACCATCACGGATCAATAAGTGGAATATTGTGGCTCCTGCAGTAAGGACAGCAGTGTAGTGTTGAATAGTTCTATACCTTAGGCTATTTCAACAAATGGGCTCTGATCAGTGGAGGATGCACTGGCCACCTTAAAACTGCCTGGATGCTACGCTCCTCCCACTATGAAAAGCAGCAAATACGATCAGACTTTTAAAGAAGAGCATTTACAAATGTACACACAAGTGCAGGATATGCACACATTACATTTTTGGGTACGGTAGGAGGAGAAGAGAGCTATTAGGATCTACAGACATGCCTGGAGAAGGGCAACCTTAACCTAATATACAAGACAGACCTCCCATCCCACCTCACTCTCACCAGTCTATTCTTCCTTAAGGACATCTCTTCTGACATTGCTATAAGATGTGCCAGATCCCCTCCCAGTATGTGGGAACATTACTTGAGCATTGCTTCCTTTTCCTTTTAAAAGGAAAATTGGTTATGGACCTCTATCAGCTCAAAATAATAGCATGACCCTAGCTGCTATACTTATACTTCTGTAAGTTTGAAGGTCCTGATTTACAAAATACTTATTTTTATATCATATATCACCAAGTGTGCAGAAATTCTGTTGGGCAGCTCCCAAACTGATATCGAGCTCCTCCCTCCAACTTTTTCAAGGCTTCCAGAATATTTATGAAATTCCCGTAGGCTATGGGAGCTAGCACCCACAGGAGATGAGGTTTGCAAACTATAGGGCAGCAAGTTCTGGACAAGGATGTCAGCTACACAGCTAACACCAAAGCTCTTAACAAGATCTGGGCTTCAGAATCAACAGATTAAAATCTGTTGATTTTTTTTTTTTTTTTCTGTTTTAAGCTGACAGTGCCAGTGTATTATTCCAGCAAAGGTCTCTTTGCTGTGCTTCACATTTGCCAACATTGGGAACTACTGTTTGAAATTCGGGACTCACGTGAGTCACCAGGAAGCATGTGTCCCAGTAAAAAGGGCCACCGACAACCTATGTAGTGCCATTTGCCAGCCTTAGAGAACACCTGAACTGAGTTATCAGCATGCTGCTGTCAGACGCTGCACAGCAGCGATCACCGTGGTATCTCAGGGAAAACTCTCCCCATCAAATTGTCAAGATCCCCTCAGATACACAGGCAGAAAACCATTTTAGAGACTTGCTCCAGCAAAACACAGCGTGGGGCGCACTCACTGCATCTGAACAACACCATAATTCCCCTCTGGAAAGAAAGGGCACTTACCTGGCACTGCTGCTCTTTAAGATGTTTTGCCTATATGTACACACTGGAAGCATGTCTGTACACAAACACTGCAGGCACAGCACCCATAAGCACACGTCTAAGCTTCCACTGTATTTTTTAACATTTCATGAAAGGAAAAGGGGAGTAAACCTTCTTCTCTTTTACTCTCAAATGAAGTCACAATGTTTTCCATACCTTATTTCTTGGCAGCGAAAAATAGAAGGATGGGGCTGTGAATTACATATAGACAACATGCCCCAGAGGAAAACCAGAAAGTTTATCCGTATCTGCATCGGTTTCTCAGGGGAAGGTGCAGGCTGCTCACCTAAATGAAGGGGAAGAGCAGCCTCCTGGTTGGAGTAAGACCTGTTACAAGCGCGCATGGAGCTCCAAGCAGCTGCTCCAACCACGACGGGAGGCGACGCATTTTGCTGGAGTCTGACGCACCAGCCCAGATACAGTCAATTATCCAGGGAAACAGTCTCCGAGCTGACAGCGCACCCCGTAACCTCTCAGTCAGAGGGACGGATTCGTGGTTATACTTTCTGAACACCATGAAAAAAAAGCAGTGCATGATAATGTCCACCAGAAGGGCATGAGGTCTGGGACAGAAGACAGAAAGATCCATCTGACATGCTCTCTGCTACAACTTTCCTATCAGATGTGACTGCTCTCACACCCAGCAACGATGTGCTCTTCCAAGGTTCATTCCTGCCTTTCTAATAGACCAGGACTCCACCACCCTTAGACTGGAATACCCTATTAGCCATGCGGGTGATGCCCAAACCTTACAGTCACCAATGGAATTAAAACTTTGTATCTTAACATTGTCTCCTGCTCTTTGGACAGAGCAAGACCATTGAGGCTCCTGGCCTGACTTAGGTCTTGGCCTCTTGCGGAGCTCAGTGCGCAGCACGCACACAGGGCACCAGATTTAGACCTCAGCACATCCAGGTACGTCGATGCAGGTGGAAACCCGTTCCCCGAGGCTCAAGCACAATCCCTTCCCAAACTCTTGAGCTATTCAGGTGGCTGAACACTGATCTGTTGAGCCGATCATCTTTTCAGCTAGCGCTGTCGTGAATCTACATATGCTTATCTTATTCTGTTTAACGAATCATCAAACACCTACTTACGTGACACAAGATTGCTGCTTGCGCATTACCGACATGAAACACAAGTGAGAAACTGTTTGACTACACAGCTTTTTTTCTGAAATCTTTTGAGGTGCCAACGCTCGTAACGTTCGAAATTGTTTATTTAAGATTCAGAAAAATTCAGTGACCAGCTTGTATAATCCTTTTTTTTCTCCAGGTTGAACACTCACTTTAAAAGATCTTAACAGTAATCCTAAATTAATATATCCCTTGAGTTTCCATGGCAGTTTCAGACCTTCCTTTCTACTCACCTGTGAAAATGAGTTTTTACTCATAGGAACTACACATCAGTTCTGATACTATAGATATTGTGTATATGTACATATCTTGACATTTAAATTTTTTTTTTTTTTTTGACAAAAATGGATCATTATTAGGTTTAGTAGCGGTAGTGGAGGTAGTAGTATCATTGTCTTCTTTCCAGGAAAAACTCATTCAACATCCTCTTGCGGCCATCCCTCTATTCAAATACTACTTTGAAGACCACTGTCAGAGGTCATGAGAGTCACAACATGTAGTAAGTGATGTGCAGCTGGCATAGGGAAGCAAAAAGATGCTTTATGCTTCTTTGGTCCTTTTTGTTATCTTACAATACGGGCACTAAATTAGAAACCCTTATTTTCATCAGATCTTATTTCACACATGTGGAGATGGTAAGTGCAATAAATTAGAGAAGTAGGATGATAAATTATCATTCCCTCTGTCAGCCATACTTCTGCCCATCTAAGACTTGAAAAATCCCAAATACCTCAATATCTTTGCAGAGATGCCCAGGGTCAGACAGACAAGATTCACTGTTGTTCTGCTTGTTCCACATGAAAAATGTCTTTAAGGTTGATTACCTTGAGGACCTTTTATTATCGCTGACATTTCTTTCCTTTATCATCTTCTCATCCTCCAAAAAGGGGGATGCACGAGAAGATACTTGGTTTTATTCTGATACATTATGCACTTTTATGTGAAACAAATTTTCTGAAATGTGTTTACACGAAATTTTATTACATATGTGACCGCACTGATTGTGGTCACTAAGAGCTTGATAAAAATAAAATAATTACTGTTATATTAGGAACTACTCTACAATCTCACTGATAGATAATAAACTTAGGTAGAAGTTTTAAAGGCTTTCCACTACAGAGCTTTCCTTCTGCAAACATCAAATCCCATGACTGTCTTGGAAATGAAAGACCAATTAAAAAATACACATCAAAATAAATATTCTCAAATGTGCTTCCTAGTGTGTTTGTCAACAGGACCATATTCACGTTGGCAATCTTAGTTGTGCAGAATGACTAATCAAAGCAGCAAGAGCACCATCCATCTCAATTTGTCATTTTGAACTTTTGTTGTCATAATTTAGTGTTTATGCCAACTCTTGCATAGAACAAAAGGCCTGTCGTAAGGCAGAGACTCCACTGCACTGTTGTTACATGTAAATATACTAGTATAACCTCTGTGGAAAAAAAAAGATCTATTAGACACAAATACATAAAGTTTGGCACAATTTTTTTTTCATATGTTTTGCGTAGAGCTTCTCCACTCAGCACAGAATTTAAGAACGTAGTTTGTGATGGAGCACATCATGTCACCCTTCAAGCTTACTTTTTTTTTTTTTTTTCTATTGAATGAAAATGTGGGTAACGAAAGTAAAGAGAGACATAGAGCTGTATCGTGGTGACCCAGGAACCTGGAACCATTTCTTAGCCTAAGAGTAAAACGTAAATGAACAGTGTATTTCAGGGTTAGATTTATCAGGAGTTCCATTTCCCTGAATAATTTTAATACCTGATATTTATGGAACCCACAAACTGCTTCACGTTGCTAAGAAAAATTATTAGTACTGTGGAAGAATAATTTTACCCTGATGAATTCAGTGAAATAGTACAGTACTAGCATTTCACATGAAATGTCATTAGTATCTTCAGGAAAGCAACCACAAAAATCCTTGCAACTATAGCCTGAAGAGACAGATGTTTTAATCAGTGATACAGGCACATTTATCCAAATTTTTTTCTTCTAAGCTTATGTCAAGTTAAAACCACATGAATCTGTGGCATTAACAGCAAGGAGGCTGTGGAAATGTAGAAAGTTAAAAAAATTTTGTTGTTCCTTGTAAAAGTTTATAGAATTTCCTGCCCAAAATTATTTTACTGAATTTATGAGGATGCACGTATAGGTTATTGATCGGGTTCTCAATCTTTCATCCTCCAGCTCCTTGTGTGTTTTGCACAGCTACAGAGCCTGGGGATTCTGGGGCTGTTAAAGGATCGTGAGAAATGGTTCCTATGGAGAACCTTGGTAAAGTAAAAAACAAACAAACAAAATCCATTGGGGATTATTACACCGATGTGTAATTTAAAGATCTTTAAGGCATGGCAGTGGTAGAGCTCAGTATCTCCATCAAAATTCTGCCTATAAACTTAAGACCAGATTCTGATCTAATATCCAATATCTAATAGCTCCACTGAGATCAACTGTGTACTTCTAAGAAAATAAATAAATTTAATTTTTTCCAAAGTAATTTACACTTAAGCAAGTGTAAAGTAAATAAAAATGTCTCACTGAAAGGCAACATGAGACATCACAATAAATAAATTTTATCAGGTCCGTATAAGAGTTCATGACTTCAAACTCCTGTTACTTGTATACGCACTAGTTAAAACTTAGTTCTACCTGAGTATTAAAGATAGGAGATTTTCTGCCAGAAAATAAACAGTAACGTTTCTGAAAAGACCAACTACTTATGCCTCGTAACAGCTGTAATTATGTAATTATGTAAAAATTGAGGGCCAAATCCATCTCTGATGATGTCAGCAGAATAAAGGCAGAACCTGTGGAATCATAGCTGTATGGTATGAAACTATTTAATACAGTATTTTTATAGAAAATAAAATTGTTTTAAAATTCTATTGACATAATATACAGCTATACACCTAAGTTATCCAAACATGTGCAGAGCTGCAAAAACATTCAAATAGAAGTTGTATAAAAAGCAAAAATTGTCATTAAGAAAAGGAATTTAGCCATTTGTACAGAGTAATGCTCTTTCCCTTCAATTTGCTCTTCTTTAGTTTTCATTTCATAAGTTAAATTTAAAAATTAGTCAACACACTGAATTAAGTATGTAGATTTTCATTTAAATAAATCAGTCAACAAATTTTTTATAAAGTATTTAACACTTCATTGTAGAAACATAGGCAAAATGACTATTATAACCAAAATGAAAAATACTGTTCAATTTAAAAAAATGTACTTAAACAAGAACCTGAAAAAGTTTATGATATGCATAACATTGTTCAAGCAAAATTGCACTAGTATTACATAAATCAAGAGTTTTATAAAGGCCCCAATATGGCAAAGTTTAGAAATAGGTAGTATGCATGCACAATAGTACAACAAAAATCTTTTATAAAACAGCAGTTATTTTTGTAATGCTTGTACAAAGGGAGTAAAGAGCAACCACAAACATATTTAATCTGTTAGGTTAATATATGATGATAGCTAAAAGTCAGTCATGTCTAGCAGAGGAAGGAAGAGTCCTTCACAGTATATGTGTGAATAAGTCTTTTGTGCCTTTAAAGTTATGTATAAAATATTTCGATTCAGTCCAAACCTGAAAGAAATTGTATTCTTTATTTCCATCAAAATTAAAAAAGGTGAGTCAGATTTTTCCTCTTAGCAACAACAGAAAGCAGACCAGGTCAGAGCAAGTGCTGGAAACTGATACTGATGCTTTTCACTTTAGATAATTGGATTTTGATATTTAACCCAGACTATTGAAACTCGGGCCTAGGTAAGGTTTCACTAATATGCAATTTGGTTATGTTTTACCTCCGCAATATCACAGTTCATCTTCATTTAAAGAAACTGCTGTGTTTTGTATTCTTTAATATCTCTAAACAGGTATGACTTTTTTGTGATTGTCAAAACTGAATGCTGTGATCATCTGTGTGTGCTTAAGGTTTGGGGTTTGTTTTTTTTTCCCTACTGCTTGGTATGTGTTGGGGAATTATTAATCCATAAGTAATGCATGTGATTAAGTGAATAAATATATAATGCATGTGTAGGCAATGCCCTCTTGTGCTCTAGGGTGGCTACTGTCCTACAGGACTGTTGGAGTTCATATGCTTTGTCCCACAGCAAGTAAGGTTTCCGCTTCCAAGATATATCGTTACTATGTTCTATAAGGTTTTAATAAATACAAAGCTTGTTTACATGGTATATATGTTTAGTATATCATGTACAGTCACTGAATTTCTGAAACATAATCATTGTGTTCATGCAGATCATTAGATGTTTCATTTCTATAGTCTTGTTTACTTCTTGGCAACCTAAAGCTAATTTAAAAGCAAGTTATGTTTGTTTGTGAAAAGTTATCTAGCTTTATCAGGATCCGAAGAGAAATTCTAATGGGCACAAAGAAGAGAGTAGACCATTCAATCATTCTTTCACCATTTAAAATAAACAAAATTACACACTGTACTACAGCTTCCAGACTACATAATGAAAAAGTGCAGATACCATCTTCATCGATTAAGTAGAACCAAAAAAGTTCATAGAAAATAGATTGCTCATTTTCACGCTACAAACGAATATGTTGTTTGCAATTTTAACAAATTTAAAGGTGTGTTATTTCAGCAGCATTGTTGTAAATTGTACCGTAGTGCAGTTTCTTTTTCATAAAAATACCTTACAAATGGTCAGTCAAAAGTCATCAGCAAAAGAAAAACCCAGAAAACAATCAACCAAACAAAAAACAGAGGTAATGCTGATGCCAAAACAATTATAATACTGTTGGTACATAGAAAAGTAATCCTTATATTTTATACATTTATACAGAGTATAAAAGGTAACAGCAGATTATGCCACAGTCTCCCTTATCCCAATATCTATTTTCTTTGGAAGGAGTTCTCTTCTTTCATCAACACTTGCTAAGGAGTTTCGACAGTTTTGTCCATCCATGTATAACTTTGCATATACTGGATTGGCGTAATTTGTTGGCTGCAGAGAAATTAAGCATACATTAGATCAGTCGGATTAAACCAAAATAAATGTTTATGGAAATGGAAATGGTTTTGTTAAAGCAAGAACAAGTACACATAAAATATAATTGGACATATTTAATAGATACCTGGACTTCTGCAAACCTGATAATGAGTTAATTATTTAGTTAAAAATTAAACTCATGATGAGACATGCTATTAAAATAATCAATGACATGACATGCAGCATATTATGATATTAAAACCATAAAAACAATGACAAAAATTAAAACGAAAACCTTGAAAAATGTCTCTGAAGTTGACTTGTCCACCTTATTACACTGGAAGATTTCAGAATAGATATGAAGAAGTTTATAGAGAAGGTGCACTGTGAGACCATGTGACAAGTTTAACAGTAGAAAACTGCAACCAACAGTTTCCATATATTACCTGTTCTAAGACATCAGCATCCCATCAATAGCTGACCATGTTTTCGAATTCTGTGGCCCAAATATACAACATGATTTGACCAAAAATTCAATACTTTCGTAACGTAAATTAAACTTTAATAATAAACCAGCATAACTGTTATTATATCATAGTAGTTACAGATTGAGAAGTATTTTCTCAACAATTTTGGTAGTTTGGACTGTAATGAAAAAAATCTATTGAAATGAGTGGTACTTCAGTAAGGCCAAGTCCATTTGTAATTCTGCAAAGCACTTCAGTGTATGAGAAATCTCCTGAGTCTGACAGCACAGAAGGATGTGTAACATGGACAAAAACTTGCTCTCCTATCACTCATGCTAAGGAGAAAGCACTACCCAAGGTTTATCATGTAAACGTCTCCACTAATTCCTTCACACTTTGTGCCTTTACCGTCTCCTAGAAGACCTTTGCTATCCAACTAGATGTTCAGCTTTTTCCCTACAATAGCTGGAAAGGGTACCTTGTGGCCAAAATCTTCCCCTTTCTTATAACTAATGAAACAGCACAGCTTTGCTTTCAGAAATACTGAGTGGAACACCAGGAAGCTATAAAATAGGTAAATTAAGTTGTTTGGTGTACGTAAGAAGTGGCTAAACTTTAAATTACCCGAAACAGAAGTGGGTAGGTTTTCTTGACTTGCAAATATCCTGAGTACCCCCTGGGTAACAAGGAATGACAGATGTCTAGAATCTTACTTCTTCCTTTCCCTGTTGATCAATACCATTTCTGAGCCCAGGATTCAGATATTCCTTAGGCTGCTAGCTACGGCAGTTACTCATTTAGTTAGTTAAAAGCTGCCTATTCCATTCATTACAGATGACAAAGCGACTGCCTGGTGTTTCACCTTTCCTGGAATGGAGGCAGAAAAAGGTGAGTCACATTTATTTAAAAAATAAGAAAGAAAGAAAGAAGCAGCTACTCTTCTATATTAATGGAAGATAAATATGCAATCAACTGCTGTAGCAATTTATGAGAGCAAACTCTCAGTTATACCTGTCTTTACATTTGTCATAATGATTATAATCAGAAATTTAGGAAAACAGAAATTTAGTTTTATTGCAATTGACAGGACTTTTTATTCCATTGACAATCATTATTAAGGATGATAACCACAACAGAACAGAGACACTTGGCATCTATATAGTGCCTTATGGAGTTATTAAAATTATATATAATAGTAGGGTCTGTCTCATGAAACCTCTTTGAGTGGGTACTGATAGCATAATGCAGCACAGTGAGGTACCGAAAGTAACTGGAGTGACTTGAATAGCAAGACTTAATGTTAGAGATGGGCTTTCCTCATCCACGGTTTTGTGCTCCATCAGAAATATCATACCCTATCCAAATTGTTAAACTGCCAAATACAACATATTACAACCATGCAAGAACGCAAATGGCACAAAAGATGAATATATATATATATATATACACTGAGGCACATGAAAATGAATGTCATATTGATGTCCCTTCTTAATATTTTAAATTTCAATGTTTGCAAACATCATGCTAAATTGTAGTCAAAATCTGATGTTTTAAAAGTAACTATTTTATAATAAAAATTGATTGAAAGCGGAACAATCAAAAATGCATTGCAAATATTAAAGGAAATTGTTCATTTTAGTGTGTATCAAATTCATCCATAATAAAAGGACTTGTTTTCATTTATTTGGGAACTTCTTTCCATTTGATAAACTTCACTAAATGCCTGTAATCACATATAAATTGCAAATATATCAAGATACATGGCTGTGAATGCTATGGTAAAGTTATATAATGTTATGGAAAAGCATCACATTGCTTACTGCTTTCGCATTTCTTTGCAAAGACACATTGGTGGTTTTAGATCATGTTACAATGATGGGTACAGATGAAATTTTGTATGCAGAGAGGAACCCTTTATTTCAAATAGAAAACGTAGTATTTACTGTCATTCTTCTTGCCATTAAAAGAAGAAAAACAGAATTAAAAACAAACAGAAAATGCCTCTATTCAAAAATGACAGACAAACTTTCTTTAGAAAGGGGCTGTGGTGGAATGAAATGGATTTGAATCATCATTTCTCACCCCTGTTGACAGTGGTCCTTTCAAGTCAGAGTTTAGGTAGATTGATGGAGCTGTGTGGGGAAGCTTGAATGCAGTGGGCCCTCCCCCTATGTATCTGGCCTGTATAAACAGAAAATTTTAGTTTCTGTGCTAATAGAGCGTTTTCCATGTGTACTTATCAACACTGTTAAATAAACAGTGCACCGATTTAAAACATTTGAGAGTGATCTACAATAAAAAAAAAAAATCTACTCACAGGTATTCTTCAGCATGAAAAATCCTTGCATTCAATAAGAGAATAAAATTCAGCACTTTAAAATCATTTTCCATTAAGGATTAGAGCCAGACTTCACAATAAGCATGGGCTCAGTTACTCTTCCTCCAGTGAGTAACTCCATTTTCAGCTTACCTCTTGTATTCAGCACACTGACTATGGGATTCAGCGATGACATTCCTAGAGCTAACGGTAATCCAGTTATTGCTTTGTCAGAAATGCCACAGAATGATGGCTGCCCTTTGGTGTATGTCTGATTACGGAGCTCTAGGAAAGATATCGCAGCATTACCCCGTTCATCCCATGTCACATCACTCAGGGAGTTCAATCACTGAAGAGTGGTGCTGCAGAAGCGACAGCATCTTTTACAAGAAAATGATAATACTTACTAGCTTTGTGTAAACATTTAATCTATCTATCCAGCCAGGACTCTGAATTCTTTATGCCTTTGGAAGTTTTCATATATGAAATAAGTTAGTCTCATATGTATGCGTATACTCTTTCACGCTTCAAACGGTAGACTGTACAATAATATATTTCCATTCGGTATTTGCGACTGGACGAAAAAGATAGGTTGCGATTTGGCAACTTAAGGCAGATGTGTCTATGTCAAAAAAACTCATTTCATACTTTAGGTCTAACTCTATTTTGGTAAAATACAGGCACTAGGAAAAATGTCCGTCAGCAAGCATCAGACTGCAAAACAGCTGTTAATATATACATGACATTTATTCTATGAAATTTAACTTGCTTTTATATTCATTAACTAAATCTAAATGTCATTGTTTTATGTTTCTATTAATTACATTTAAAGTCGAAACATTTGTAAGACATAAAATAAGTTGTGGTTTTGCCACTAGAAAAAGAAAAAAATTACCTTTTCTGCATTTACAGTAAAATCTGAGGCTAAAAGACCACCTTCACTGTGATCATGGCCCACCTCATACATGTTATATGACGGATTGCCAATTTCTACATTGATTCCTCCATTTATAATGGGTTGTCTTCTGATAGTTTTTGTCCTATAATTCATAAACACAAAAAAAAGCTAGTGACTTTTCAACTCGTTTCTTGGATGCTTCATCCCAAAATAGTACAAATTTTATTTTATTTCTCTTTAATCATTTAGACCAACAGGATGAAAAAGTGTTTCCTGCAGAGACAATCAGAAAATCCTTCCATTTTCCAAACAAAGTAGCAATCTGAGTCTATGTGTAGATCTCACATAAGCTGGAAGTAGCTTTTTATTGTTTTTCTCCGATTGGCTGTAGTGGTATGAATTCATACAAAGTGCTCACTCGTTGTCTATAACCCGGACTCCCCCCTGTTATTGCCAGATTTCCCTCACTTCCCAAGGAAAGCCTGGCAAACTCATTGCAGATTCCCTGCAGTAATGAAGATGGAGCGAACATGAGTCATGTTCCCTCGCTCACTCATTTCACTTCCATTTGAAATCAGTTGCCCAAAGTCAGTTGTAATCTGAGGACAAGCAAATGGTTTCATTACGATGCATTAAAAATGTATGAACTTCTCATAGTTCCAGTTTGTATTCCCTGCCAGTGGTTATTGGAAAGCTGAAGTTGAACTTGAATTTTTTCAAACTTTAATAAAAGATAGAGTCTTATTTTTAACCTTGAATTAGATATCAGTAAAGATAAGTGATTGAGTTGAATTGTTTCAGTTGCTGAATTCATTTCTTTCAGCTAAGGAGGTGATTTTAGTCTGAGCAATTGAAATAATCTCAAGAGGGTAATTTTTCCCAATGCAATATGTTTTCTAGAATTACAAGGGAATAATAGGGAGGTCACAGTCAGGATGATAATAGTCGAGTCCTCTTGTTTGGTTGAGAAAAATGGAGTCAGTGTCTGAAATCCAATACACTAAAGCATCTGTATTTTTCAGAAATGGCATAGAAAAAATATTTCCTAAAATAAGCACTTATCTGTAGCGTACAAGTGTTGGACATCTATACCTGGTTTAATACTTGACCGTCTTCTTTGAAGAGATGAAAAAACCCCTAAAATACATTTTCAATGTAATTTTAAGAAAAAAAAAAAGTTCTTTACTGATGTTAGTTCTATTTCTCTACTGAAGATCTATTATTTAACAAGTTGTTCTCAATAACTTAAAACAATTTACAGACCAGCAACTGGTTTCAGAATTTGGCTATCACTAAACTTGGTTTTTAGGTACAGCAGCATGTAATGACATCCAGGGAGCGTGGCAGGGTCAGCGTTACTAACAGTACGGCCAGGGAATGTATTTATCTTGATGGATTTAGAAATTAATGCTTACTACTTAGCACCAGAGTTTGCAGGAGAGATGCTATGTATGATGCTAGATGCTAGTAACTTAAAAGATTCTTTTAGTCTGGAGGACTGAAATAGTCTCATAAATGGTCACATTTACAGAAACAGTAGATTCATCACTTATTTCTAAAGGACTTTACAAAAGAAGACGTTATCTTGGTTTCAGAGGTGGGGTAACAAGCCCCAGGAGAAAGGAAGACAGCTACTCAAGACCAACCAGCAGGCCAACTACAGGCCTGAAGTAAATGGTTTGCTGTCTGATTCCCACTCCAGGTCTTCCCTAGTTAGTCATGTCCTTATTACTAGGAATCTTTCCTTGTTAAATCTGCATCACCACTAATATCACATCCTTGTTTCTCTGAACATGAGAAAGTTAGCAGCTCTCTCAGGTGTCTGCATACAGTAGAAACACTCCTCTTTCCCCGCCACCCAACATGGCCTTTGAAGAAATGGCCAAAGTCAAAACGTCTACTACACTCACACTGTCTACTACACTGAATAAATTCATTATCAGCTCTAAGGCAGCTAAATTCAAGAGAACGAAGATTCACTGTTCAGTGCTGGAATTTGGCTTCCTATGCAAGATACTAAAGAAATACATAATGGAGACAAGGCTTGGGACTCTACAGTAGATACTTTGAACATTGCTTACATCTTCACTATAACTTATATAAAATTGAAAAGAACTAATCAAAATAAATACATTCAAGTGAACTGTAACTAGAAACTGGAAATTCTGCACAGGCTCTATCTGAAAGTATTTATAGACATGAACAACATTAATTACATGGTTCCAATGAAATACATTAATTCTGTTTGCTAAGTTCACTAAGTCTCTGGATAAAATTATTAACACTTATATAGTGTTGGCAGGATTGAGCAAACTGGATAAGAAAAGAGCTACATTTTCTTATGTAGTGTATGTGGAATATAAGTCTAAATAATAGACATGTTTGTTCCAGCAAGAACCAAAACATAACTAACTCACTGCATCCAGAAACAAGTTTTGGGTTGTTTGTTGTGGTTTTTCTTTTTTTTAATATCTGCCTAACATATATAAAGTGAATTTTTTCTATCAAAAAGATACACATACTTTAAAGATTTACTTTTTTTCTTCATACATCAATATAAAATTACTTACCTTCGTTTCCTTTTGCAAAGAAATAGTCCAATTACCAGAGTAGTGATCAAGGTCACCAGTAAAACAAGGGGAACAATGATTGCAATGCTTCCTAAAACAGGAAAAGGAAATTGGATACTCACTGAATTGAATACTCAATTGAATACTTATTGAATACTCACAGCTACATCTAATAATTTCTTCACAGCTGTAAAACAGTTAAATTAATTTAAAAAGAATAATTTACCTCATCAACAAATGCAATTTCATGTGATGAGTTTCACTGATTTGAGATTTTAATGTTGATCAATAAAAAAAAAAAATCATTACAGATAATGGTGTACACACAAGTACTCCGACCAACAAATCAGAAGCTTCCTCTTTCCGGATACCAATATACTTTGGACTAATTCCCTGCCCTCAGTTGCAGTGATACCTTATGAAGGTGTGCGGAATTGCTGAACAATTTGGATTGGAGTGGCATGGCCACTGACTTTAACTGCCACCATCATCTTCAGCAGTTTATTTAAGTCACACAACTATTAATTTAAAATATCCAGTAGGCATGGCTCTCATTGAAGAATTCCATTATTAGCATTTATATATATTTATTACTTTTATTTGCGGGAAAATGAAAAGTAGTAAGCAATATTCATTTCTAGATGGGTGGTGCATTCCTGCATTTTACTGCATTGTACTCGAGAGCCAATAATTTTGTTATGTTGATATAGGCAATCAAGGAGACTACAATAATGCTTAATGTAGCAGAAAAACAGTGCACAGATCAGACAGCGATGTTAAAGGAGAGGAGGGAACAGGGAAGAAGAAAATGGGCTTCACATTATTTTGGCAGATAACTTCACTGAAATGAGACTACCTGCAAAAATAAGGTCAGCAATTGTACCCTTCTAAGAATTTCTCAGCTTTAGTGTAAGTACCTGGCAATAAAGAAATACATGCAACAAATAATTTTATGTTATAAAAACTGGCCCTTATAAACTGCAGGGCTCCAGTATAAAGCCAATGTGGAATGACATGCTTTCCTTTAATATCACAATCCTTAACTAGTGGAAAACAAAAATATTGCTGGTTGTTTCATTGGTTACATTTATTGATTTATTAAAAAAATAAGCTGTTGGCAGTCTCTGCTCTACATTAAACACAGTCTAACTACAGAATTGAAAAAGATACCTTGAATTCTGCCTGAAGGCTTACTGAAAGCCAAGTCAGGTTGTCAGAGGCCCGAAATGAAGTACTACTGAATAAAAACTTGAAGCATCCCAAGTTCACTTCAGCTTATGAAGATTCAGCATGTAAAGGACATTACAAGAATGCTATTTTAAGATTTATATATAAGATTAATATAATGCTATTTAACATTTGATAAATAACTGGATGAAGTTCTACTTAGGAGGAAAAAAAAAAAAAAAAAGGTTCATTTTGTCTTGGCAGGTAAACGTTCAAGAAAAAAGCTTGAAAACCCGCCCACTGGCCATGAATTGCCATCTGGTGACCACGATGCAGACTGGGGTCTAAGAGCAGGCACAAGACAAACACTGATTTCCCAAATCGTAGCAGGTATTCCCTCAACTTGAGATACTGATCTAGGTTCTGGCTGCTTTTTTGCCTGTTTCCAGCTTGTAAGTGTTATTTCACTCGTCTGGATCGCTAGGAAGATTTCATCTAAGCATCAAGCTGACCTGAATAGTGGGCGATTCATTTTACTGCTCCAGTTGGGTTAAATGTGACCAAGAGACGTACAGCAGGGTACCATCAGCGTACTCAATGCACCACAGGGAACCTTGTACAGTTTAAACTGCCAATGGTGTAGCAATACCATCCTTTTATGCTTACAGACATGTTTAAAAAAAATATGACAGGAGCTATTCTTACTTTCAGGATGATTTTCACAGTAGGTAAAATTCAAACCTCTGTAGACAGCCAATGCAAAAGTTATGAACTACTTACAAGTCTATTTTTGATGCTTTCAGTAGAACTGAAATGGTCAGAGGTCTCGTACTAGTTCTCTGCACAGCAGTGATATCACCAAGCACTTGCGACTTGATATGCTTTCTTTAAGAAA
Organism: Mycteria americana; assembly: GCF_035582795.1. Classification (NCBI taxonomy): domain Eukaryota; kingdom Metazoa; phylum Chordata; class Aves; order Ciconiiformes; family Ciconiidae; genus Mycteria; species Mycteria americana. Next base: position 38,348,356 of record NC_134373.1, read on the forward strand.
AGTGCAGGCTAGCCCTTGAAGCAGTGAGTGTATAGCATATGGCTTGCATCCAAACCACCTCATGAAACACTGAATGTCAATCAAAAAGTCGAGAGAGATCTACATTTGTTTTTTTTTTTTTTTTTTTAAATACAGGTAACCAGCACATTTCATGACACAAACTCACATCCTAAAATATCACCAGGTTAAAATTTCTAAACTGAGGCAAATTTGGCAAGTGATAGCAGTTATTTGAAGTACTTACTTGTACTGATATTGTCAGACTTGCTGCTTTTGGGAGCTGGCCTCTCACACTGTGTGCCTGACCAGTTGGCTGAACATCTAAAAGGATCCAATTAAGATGGTAAAGTTAATAGATGTCAGCCATTAACACACTAACCCATTAAAGAGACCACCAGCATCTTCTCAAGAGCTACACGAATGACAACGGTGATTGTACAAAATAAACAATAAGCTTCATGGAAGGAGTCAGCAGTACTCTGCCATGGCACGCACAACATTCTGAGTATGTTTTTAGTTTAAAACTATAGCTTTGTATCTTCAATTCCTGTTATTATCACTGCAATCTTCATTCCAGAGTCCTTTTCTAAAATTCTTGAATAATAAACCAACGGGCATAATCAACGGTATATTAACATCCTATTAAACCAACTACCACCTACAATGCAATAATAAAGGAACACTTGAGCTGGATCCACGCATAGCCAACTTAGTCCAGCAAGGCTTATTTGCTAAGGCGCTTCATTTGCACCGTATTATTTTAGGGTCAGCTTTGATCTAGAAGCTCTAACAGCCACGTCCATATCGCACAAAGCATATCTGACTGGACACAACCTACTACACGCAGCCAGTAACCCGCAGCATCCACAGCAATTGGCTCCTTCCACAGTTCTGCTGTCCCCCATTGTTCTGGATAATGCAAAGTTTACTGTAGAATAATTCTTACAGACCTGGTTGTAATAATTTACTTGAACAATCAAGACCTATCTTTGACTAATATTCACAAGTTAACCGAGGTTCCCCTTTTCTTTGCTTTCAGATTTAAACGTTTTCCTGAAAATTCTACAATTTAATGGCTTCAGCTTTTCGAATTTTGAACTATATAACTAGAGACGTATTTGCAGAAATATATATGTGTATGTGTGTAAGCAGGTGTGAGAGTTAGAGCACGAAGAGCTGTCCTGAAGGGACAGGAGTATCTCCTGGCTTCAGAGGGCCCTGAACACTGTTTATGTTCAGAACATATGCTTCATGAGCCAGGTGCCTGGATGAGTACACAGTTATTCTGCTATAATTTGCTTGTGTGAATATCAATATGCAAATATTAGCTCAGTTGGGACTCAGAATGCTCTCCACGCATACAAGCAAACACAAGGAGTCCATGTATGCGGACTCAGCAAATCCATCAAAAATGGAAACAAATACCTGAATGAAATTCAATTGCTTATTCATCCTGCTGTAAATATGATTAAGTTTACTACAGAACCTCAAACTCTCCTTGTGGAAACGGCAGGAAGCAGTCACTTTTCATCTGCCTCTGTTGCATATTGTGCAATGAATCATATTTTTTCTAAGTATTTTTGAATTATTTATGAATTTTAACGTGGGTTATCTTTAGGAAAGTGCAATAGAGCACTATGTTGCATGCAGTTCTAAGAACTACCGTTATCTGATGCCTTTCTAAGGATTTAACAAATTGCAGAGTTTAGCGGTGGACATGCTTACTGACTGACATTGTTCTATAATGCAAAAAGGTTTGGAAAGGTACAAAATATTCCAGACACAAATTGTGGAATTCTTACAGGAGAGCCCTAGGCAGCTCTGCTGGTGATGCTTTTGATCGTTTTGTCTTTGCAGAGCACTGCAGAAGAAAGGCTAGTTTCTCTCTTTGCTCCGAAGCCTATTTAGCACAATCCAACACTCAGATTAATCTCTTTACTGGGTTTCATATTAAGTTTGAACGTTTTTGGGGGGAACTAACTTCATTTTTGGTGGGATAGGTTATGAAGGTGCTTAACTCAAACTCTACAGAGGTAAGGCACAGATGGTTTTTAAAAACATGTTTATTAATTGATAGTTGATTCAAAAATTTTCACACAATAGATAAATTGCATTACAATTTAGAAGTTCTTAATGTTTATTGAAATAAGTTTGTTTACTCAAATAAACATGGTAAATACACACTTAAACTTCCTCACTGCAAAGGAACCCCCCTATGACTAATTCATTATACACATTATGGTTCACAATGATATATTTTAAAAATGAACCCAACTGACATTTCCACTCCTGCACCACTTTAGCACATTCTAAGTCACACAGAACACACGATTTTAATCTTTTAAAAGATGCGTCTGTTCCATTTTTTTACAGATGTCTTTTTAGCAATTATATCAACTGGAGATGATTACACTGACAGCCTACCTTACTAAGGTACTATTCAAGGAACTGGTTTTTTCAAAAGATCACTATTCAACATATGGCTGCAAAATAAGTATCTCCGTTCTTGCAGAGAAACACCATAAAACTTTATACTTCGAATATCCTACTGGGATCCAAACTGTTGGCATGTGACAACCATGAAATAAAGTCTTTATATTTCTTACTGGAAGTTTTGCATCATTGCTGTTGGGGATTCAGCTCATGTGATTAAAGCTTGTTATGAGAGGCAATTTTCATTTAATACTACAGTATTGAAAGGGAAAGATTTCTCTGAGAGTTAGACATATCTTAACTTTGTACCTAAATCCGTATATTGAAGGTTTCAAATGCTTCTGCTAAGGGAATCATTACTATAAATCTGTCTTAAAACAGTTTAAAGAATATAAGATAGTGAGACTAGCAAAAGAATCACTATGAAGCATGCAAGTATAAGCTTATGAGAAAATTGTGTATAATGTACAATTATGCTCTTCAAAATCTTACAGCAGATATGACACCACAATAGCTGGTGAAGACAGAAATCCTACAGCTATATATGTAGTAAACAGAGGAACAAATTAAGGTAAGAATATTAGCGGTTTTTTACTTATCTTGGCATTTTAATTGTAAAAGTCAGAAATATTGAAACACTTCTGAGGCATTTGATAAAAGTCTCATAAAAACATGATAGCTAGTTGCCACTTCATTTTCATTTTTTCCAAATGCTTGCTGTCGCCAACAAACTTCAAGGGGACTGAAGCTGACAGGATGGCAGTCATTTCCTTCTATACTCAGAGGTAAAATGATTGCCCTTTTATGGTCCAGCAAGCTAGTAAAGACTTGTCTTGGGCAGACAGAATAGAAAAAGAAATAAAACCCAGGGGAAAGGTATGTTGTCTGCAAGGGAATTTGACACAGAAAATTAGCCATGAGCAGGCACATGAATAATGATGGGGTTGGGACATGGACAATTATTCATGTAGGAACATGGGAAACGAGCAGGTCTTAACCAGTTTCAACTGTCTTCAGGTACCATAGACAGAAATTGTTCTTAATAATAACATTTTCTGATATTAGGACATTTAAACTCAGACTTCTCAGTACCTAGCATGGGAACTGGCTTCTGGTTCAATTTGATGCACAGTATTTTGTACCTTTCCAAATCGTTTGGTACCAGGAGCACTGTCAATAGTTGTATGGTCAGAGATAGGACATTTGCAGTATGGGCAAACAACATTAACAAAGCAGAACTACACAAAGCCACTGCTTTCATTGAAAACATTCATATTATCAACAACTACGAAGAAAGAACAGTCATAATGTCTGATTTGAGCTACACATAAACAAATACAGATGGAAACAGATGGGGAGCTTGACAGTGAAGGCAGGCTGGAGTCAGCTGAGGGGTGCAAGGTGCTACAGTGAACATCTTAAGTGGCAAATCCCCCGTTCCCAACAGAGTCGGTGAACAAATCAAAGAGCAATAGTATCACAGAGAACGCCAATATAACAACTGAAAGCGAATGTAATAAATAAAGGTTGCACGCAGTCTGCTGCCAAGGTCATTAATAAAACTATGCTACCGCTCTCTCTGTTACAATTGAGCTCTACATTTAGAAAGAGATGACTGCTTGGGAAACACGTTCTGAGATACAGAATGCCTACGCGATACGAATTATTTATTTCGAGGAAACAGTATTACAGATGAGAGAAGTTTCAAAAACTTTAAACTGCAATTATAAAGGTGCCCCACTTGTCATGAAGAATATTTAGAATTGATGTATTTACATTTCAGAGACTGATCCTGCTGTTGTTACAGAATCTATTCATGAGAGAAAATGTCTCTCTCCTCTATTTTTGTAAAACCCTTACAGGTCAGTGCACTGAAACACTCTAAACTCAATTATACGGGCACTTGACCAAAAGAAACCATTTCACTATGAAATGTCTGAACAAATAGAAAAAAATAGTAAAAAGGCTAATTCGGTGGCAGTGTGCAATTTTTTTTTGTTTCTCTTTTTTTCCCTTTTTTTTGTGCCACAGGCATTGTCATAAAAATATAATATAGCAGGCATAATATGCAGTTAAAAGTGTTTTTGTAGACAACTGCTTTCCAACTCAATATACCAGTGCGTATCAAAAAAATGACAGAAAGCAGCATTGAAAGATTAGTCTAGAAGGTATAACAGAATCTGTGAAACAGTCATTACAAAATAGAGGTGGAAGGGGAATTGAAAATGTTTCTTACCTATAAATGATATTTCTTCATTATACAAAGTAATTTTCTAACTTTGCTTTTCTTTTTAGTCATGGCATAGATAGTAATGTATAGTAAAACATCCTGATAAAATTATCCAGCCTCACTATTTTAAGAACACTTACATTAAAATTCCACTGGAACATGTCTTATAATTAATATTAAAACTATGTGTAAAATGAGAGAAGAGGACATCTGGATTATAGTTATTTACTATCTGTATTAAATTGCATTGAAAGACAGAAATCAAAATAATCCCCCTTTCCCCCCCAAACTCTGTAGGATCACATAGGATGAAAAAATCCTTGCACTAAACTCAATCACTAAACTATTTCTTATAATAAATTTAGCAATACTTTTGGAAATACGCTTTCTTCATACAGGGAGCTGGTATTATAGTTATACCCACAGATAAACCCTCAAGGATACAAAGAACTTTCATAACAATGAAAGACCAAAAAACCCACCCCAGCTTTGATCAATAGCACATTTTGTACCTTCTCCTATATAGTAGGGTTTAATTATTTTCAAATAATAATTTTTCCTTAATATTTTATACAAGAACAGACCACATTTTCATACTTTTGCCTAATGAGCATCACTTGGTATCTTTATAAGGAAAACAAAGTGAAAGACTTTGATGTAGAAGCTAAGGGACAGAAACTCTATGTTACTTGAAAATGAAATACAGATTATTTTGCAATCCAATAAATTAAGAATAGGAAAATTGCATAATCCAAAAGCAGGCAAAACAACAGAAAATTACTTCTGAGGAACCCAAAGAACCTTATATTTAGTAACAACATACATGTGAAAATAAAATGTGACTTTAAACATGAATTTAATTTGTGCATGACATTACTATACACAAATCATCATTCATAGTTGCTGCATGGTGTTCACTACAAAGGAACAAGTCTTCAGATGCAACTCAGCTTCTATCATCCCAAGGTAAGAAAAAGAAGTAATTGAGGGTCATTAAACTTCATGTTATTAGCAATATGTGTACAGTACATATGCTATACAAGTATTAATATTATTAACAGAGTAAATATATCAAGTTAAGCATGTCTAGATGACTACTACTGTAGCTGAAATTATACTGAGCAACAAAGCAAAAGGAAAAGAATAGATTGAGGTGGTAAAAATGGGAACAGAATGAGAAATGACTGGATCAATAGGTATAGGACAAATCACGTTTTTCTCTCCTTCTCATAGAGGCAAAGTAAGCAGTGATGTACAGCAGCAGCTACTATGCAAGTTCTATCCGAACAATTTTAAACTCATGGACAAAGGATATCTGCATTACAGCCTAGCTAGTAAATGTTCAATGAAAAATATACATACTCCTCTTTTCCAAGGTCTTGTCACTTCTTCCTTTGACAACCATTCTTCAAACATCTGTTTGCATTTAATTCTTGAACTAATACCAGTTTGCGATACTGACTGAATGAAAGATCTTCTATAATATAAAGTTATAACCTGCTGATTTTGTTCAAATTCAAGACATTTATAACAAAGGTATTCTTAGGTGAAAAAGAAAGGTCTCAAAGAACTAGCATAACACTGTGAAATTCCTGTTGTAATTGGGTAGCTCGTTAAATATACCCTAGGAAATCATATGGAAAACATCTATTGAAAGATACCTGATAAAATTTTCTGTTCTCTGACTTAAACTGCCTGTCATGGTTACAATTTGCCTTCTACTCTAGGGCAGTCCGCTCAATGCTGCAATTGTTCTACGCTGCGGTAGCTTTTTCTACTCAAGCTTCAGAAAATGCCAGTCAGGGGATTGCATGGTGCAGTCTCGTTCTTGTCCACAACTGGACTATGGGTGTATCTTGACCTTTTTTTGATCAGAGGTCTGCCATAGTTATGACTTTTACATTTACTTATGTGCTTGCATGTACTTACAGTACTTGTACAAGTCATGCATATACTTACATAAAAACTGTTCATATTTGAGGATTTCTCAACACAAAAGGAATGTCAAGAGGGAGGTATAGCATCACAGGAATATGAGCTGGAGGGAAGTTCCTCCAACAAGAGGTATGCACTCTTTTCTTTCCGATTGCCATGACAAACACACGTAGACGTGCGCACACGCGCGTACACACACACACACACACACACAGTGTCTCTCTCCAACCTACTGGAAATAAAGCTGGCGAGAACATCTCTCTTGTTTCTTTCACTCCTGTAGGAATTATTTATTTATCCACGTCTCCCAAGTTCAAGCTCCTTGTTATCACTTTTAAGAAATTTCACAACTTTTTCTCTCCCCATTTATTCACTATTGTCTTTAACATATTACTCTGCCAAAATTCTCAGTTTAGAAATGAAGTAATTTATTCTTTCTTCACCTTTCACTTTTCAGTTTCTTCTGCTACCAGTTATGCTTTCTGTCAAGCTCCTGTATGGTATGTGCCTTTTAATTAATCTGAAAGACCACTGATTTCTCTATCTAATTTGCTCTCAAAGTCATGCATCTGCTTACTGCAAGCAATTAAACTATCCAGGATGACTTATTCTTCATTATAGAAGAAATGATGTTCGTTCTAACGTAGAAATACAACACATACAACCTGAAGCCCTCTGAACAGTCAACACATCTAGCCACAGGCAACTAATTTAATGCTGTACATTGTCCTCTGAATTTCTCTCTCTGTTTCTGATGACACCTAGGAAACAGAGGCTCCGAACCGTAGATACACAGAATTGCACACACCTCTATGCAGATAGGAACCTAAGAAGGAATAAAGTACCATCCTCTTCATTAGCCAGGATAATATAATCTTACTTGTGTCACCTTAAAGTCCTCAGCCACAGTCATACAGCATTGCTCAAAAGCTCATTAGAGCATTTAAAAACTCTCTTTAAATTTAGTTGGTTTTAGTTAAGGATCAATATGATTTATATCTTTTACTGGTTTTGACTGTAAACTTATAACAGAAACTATCCTTCATTATATTTCTATAATACCTAGTCTAAGGGGGTTATGATTGATCACATTTAATTGCAGATGCTAATCATAATACTACTACTACAAACAGACCACATCTAGGTGCAGATGCAAATAATAATAGTAACACAAATTAAAAGATGGAATTATAGCAACCTATAGTTACAGTGAACGTATAAAAGAAAAAAAGGTGAGAGAGGGTAATATTCTGTACTACAGAAATTGATAGAGCACTGCCTATGTAACAACCCATAACAATCTTGTGTACCTCAAAGTTTTAACTTTTTTCCAACTGTCTTCATTGGTAAAGTAACAACCTATAATCTCTCCCTAAACCTTGCTCCTCTTGCATGAATGTATATGCAGTTAGGTAATTAGTGAGAAGGAAAGAGAGGGGCAAATAAAGGTAATTATTAAAACAAAAGACAGACTGATAGAACAGATGGAACTGACAGTTTGTGAAATAAATACAAAAAGCATTTCTTGATTATTTCCCATCTGAATCTGATCTCCTGATCATTCTGTTTTCGACGGATTTGTGAAGTTACTGGTGCAATTCAGACATATCTCATATGCTTCTGGTGTTATACACATCACCTCCGCCCCAACCCATTAGTGAGTAGTACTAAAGATATCCTTAAAAAACTTAGTATGTGAATACTAAAAAGATAGTAACTATATGCAAGATAAAAGACACCCTCAGTGGTACTTTTTTCAGAAAAGGTCAGTACCTCAAATTTTAACATTCTGATATTAAAATATCTCGCAACCTTTGTTATTGAGCAAGAAGGACAATAACGGGATGGGGGGGAGAATGTTCTTTCTATTCCTAAAAATAATGCTAAGAATTAATAATCTAGATTGCATGGGACCTTATATCCAAAGAGATATCACAGTATATTTTGTATCTTTTAGAACCTGACAGAGCATTCATTGAAACTGGAGACCAACTTCACAAAACCTTCCTTTTTTGGCGGCTTATATGCAGCCACAGTGAGGCCTTAATTAATTCCTAAACTGGTTAGGTGAAAAGCACAACTTCTATTTCCAATGTGCACCTAATATTTACTGCATTCAGGTTTAAAAACAACTTGAGATAGGAAGAGAAAATAAAAATGTTCCCTAACAGTACAGGTTGGTAAAAGGAGAGTATGTAGAGTATGTTCTTATAGTTCCTCTTATAGTTCCTCTGTATAATTATGGCTTTAAGATTGCCCTTCAGAACAGATAAATCTTATTCTCTGTTGTCTTTACTGAATGATAATAAGGGCTTGATTATGTATAAAGTTTGCATTCTCAGCTGATCCAGCTGTAAGAGAGAGAGAGAGGAGTTCTTGCTGAATGACAATAAACCCAGCCATTTCCTATTTCTTCTAAAAATCACCCACCCGTGAATTGGAGACTGGTTAAGAACAATGTTAGCCCTTAGATAAGTGTCTCTCGGAGACCAGAGACAGATATCATACATAGCATGGCCAGACATGCAGGTTGGAGGGATAAACCATTTTCTCTAACAGCGGAGCAGAACATACAGAGAAAATCTTCGAGACTCCTGTTTGCTGCCGCAATGACTCTTGTGAAGCACGGGATTACTTCATTCCTTCCTGAGGTCTTCTACTTGCCAGTATCAGGCTGGTAAAACTATAAACAAGCTCCAGTTAAGAACTAATTTGGTGCCAGAAAAACACAAGGTATTGGGAACAACTGGAGCCTGAACTGAGCTTGGCAAGGAGAACTGAGACATACGGAGTTACGCTTCTTCCTCTCTATCACTGCAACTGTCTTCAACTCCATCAAACAACTCCTATTTGCTTCTCTTCCCTTTCCTCCAAGCCACCTTGCCTTTGTATAAAAAAGAAACAGTTTAGAAGATTCTCTTAACAATTCCTAGACCCAGGCAGTGGTGGCCATACTAACCCAACAATCAGTCTAAAGAGACAACAGGAACACTAGTTCTATCTATACTTATATCCTGAATGTGAAGAAGGGAATTCTGTACTTATGTATGACACACGGAGATACAAACTGTTCCAAGCAATGATGTCCCACACTAATACTGATCAACAGACCCACTCTATACTCTTCAAAGTTTAAGAAGCGGCAGTTAGAAGACTAACCAATGGATTTATGATAGCTCAACTCATACAGTTTCATCGCTTGAGAACACTGACAAAGGACATATTTTTTTTTTTAAATTAGAAGATTATTCACCATACCTAGTCACTGTCATTGATACCCACCAGACAACCACAGCACATCCCCACAGCATTTTATGTTTTCATAAACCATGCATTTAAATGAGATAAGATTAAAGCTGTTGGAGTTTCATATTTTATCCCAAGTCTGGTTCCTTGGCTTGTGATTTCAATTCTGACTTTTGCATCAAAATTGTTGAGTTGTGACTGGTATTTCATATCTCTGTGTATGTCTGCCTTACAGCATTTTCAAAGACTAAGGTCGTTTCTTTCCCTGATGAGGATTAAAATTTTCTTTTTAAGAAATAGACCTAAAATCCTTCAGAGAAATACAGCATACAAATGTATCTATTTTATACTTTTTTTTTTTTTATTAGAGGAGAAGTCAAAGTTATGATGTAGCTCCCATAGTTTTGTTTAACAGTTTCTATTTTACAGCATTATTTCCATAAAGTTATCAACGAGACTTATGAATACAGGCTTAACTCCTGAAGTGGTAGCTAAATAGCTCTTCTGTTCCTTTCCCGGTACAGATAAGAAATAGGAAGTCAGTTTTGGACTACAGAACATGTGCAGCGTCACTGTTTGCTAAACTTCATGCTGTGTAGGATTAAATCTCAAAATATGAACAATAAAAGCCAAGCGGCATTTTCATTATTTTCAATTCACTTATTAAAAATAAAGCTTTTTATTTCTTCCTCCAATGATATAGGTACTCCAAAAGTATGTTTAAATATACTCATCAGTGCAGCTATCAAAGGGTAAGTGTGTATTACAGAAACGAGCCCCCAGATTAAATATATATTGTGAAATGTATGTGAATGTGCATGACTTGAACCAATGAACTGTGGCCTGAAATGATGTCACAGAATGTGCAGCATTAAGTGGAAGGTTAAACCTACTTGCATCTCGGTTCATTAAACGCAGTTAAAGTGCAAATTCCCTCATTCTGACAGTAGTAATCACAAGGGTTCACTTTCTGGTCACAGCGCTGACTTTTAAACCCCACAGAGCATCTGCAGAATTTCAGTAAAATAGACCTATATAAATATTCTACCTTTTGCTGAACAGATTTTAAACGCATTATATAAAATGATGGCAAGACACACACACATACACAGGCACACACCCACAGATAACAAAATTCATACTCTGTTTTTCATGGAAGGTCCAATCTGACTGTACTGAAAAGTTTGTTCATCAGCCTTGATCAAACATTTTTAAAACAATGAGCCTATACTAACTGATGGGTTCAGAAAGCTAACATTCTTAACAAAGTATTATTGTCAAATGTATTATACATTTGTATTGATCAATCCAGAGTGCAATGGCCTTAAAAATGTTCATGACTGTTTTCTTAGCGTTGCTAACAGTGTTGGCAGATGCTGCAGCATTTATGTATTGTAAATCCATACACAAATTAATGTATGAAACTTGTTTTCCTTGAGATGCTATGGTGTTCCACATGAATTTGAAAAAGAGTAAGCCAAAGTTTTATAAGGAAAAACAAAGGAAGAATCACAAGCTTCCAAAATAGTCATTCTAGGTGTTTAAGCAAATGAATCAACAGACTTATATTTGTGCCTTCCTTATTATAGCTGTGATATTCTCCTTTTGCTGAGATTTATGAGTCTCTCTAGTCCTCAACTAAAGACATTTAAGGAGATACAAATAACAGGTAAAAAGGGCTGGATCAAAATAATAACGAAAAAGAGACATAGGCACTTAAAGCATTTTCACCTGAACAAGGACTACCATGCAGAACTGCATTCCATGGTCTCTAACCCCAAAGCTGCAAACACCTATAGACAACTTCTTTTCAATAGTACAGCAACTACAGTTTTGCCCCTTTGCACATTCAGAAGTGCCTGAGCTCTCACAGGGAGGAACAGTTGATCCGTCTCTTACACTGGTCAGACCAGAAAATCTAGGCGTTTCTCTATGTAACTGCCTTG